>NW_026441674.1:0-7669 GCF_025612915.1 Magallana angulata
GCTCTAGCCAAAAGTTTGAAATAGTTTCATGTTTGCTTTTAAAAAAGGTATGTTAATAGTGAACTTACAGTTAAATACATTTATTTGTATACAGACGGGCTTTGTTCCGAGAGACAGATATATCTATAAATGTCTAAGACCGTTTGTGTGAGAACATGCAAGAGATCTGTCGTGTCCCGCTCCTACTGAGAAATAAACTGGACAGAAGTGAGCATCATCTGCTGACCGATCACACCCGCCGTGTGCTCTTTGTCGTGATCGGGGTTAATAAAATCAAAAAAGTCCGCAGACAATTAGGTGAGTTATTATGGTTTAACAATAAGCATATACTTTTTTCTTATAAATGCTTACCTTGTCATTGGAAATCTAAAAAATATTTTATTAAAAACCATTCCGATTTCACACACAAGTACTATAAAGTTGACATTAAAAAGATGCTTGAGTTTCTTATAGACAATATCTATGTAGTTTTTGGAAATCAAGTCTTCCAACAATCTGTTGGAATTTCCATGGGTACCAATTGTGACCCATTTTAAGCAGATCTCTTTTTGTATTCTGATATGGCAGAATGTATTTAAAAAAAACTTGTACGTGAAAAAAATAAACCACTCGCTGTGGCTAACATTCAGGTATATCGACGACGTATCATCAATTAACAATCGTTTTATTCCATACTTACGTTGACTCGATATATCCTAGTGAACTTGAAATAAAAGTATGATACCACAGAGTCTGTGCCATCTGTTTCATATATGGATATTTTACTGGACATGGACAGCAATGGTTACCTAACAACAAAACTTCATGATGAACGCGATGACTTCAATTTTTCTATAGTCAACATTCCTTACTTACGTAGCAATATACACGTACCTTCATCAAGTGCATATGGTGTTTTTGTCTATCAGTTGATTCGATACGCAAGGGCATGCTCTTCGTATGAACAGTTTCTAAGGTGAAGAAAGCTACTGACAACCAAGTTGATAAAACAGGACTATCAAAAGTCTCGCTTGAAGTCATCTTTTCGTAAGTTCTATGGTCGATACAATGACCTTGTCAGCAAATACAATTTTCCACAGGGTCGCATGCTGACTGACGTTTTTCATACTAATTGTTAGAGCATAACTAATCACCTATTTGTCTACAGACTTTTCCGATATTATTCCCGATTACGACAAAGAGCCCACGTCGGGTGTGACCGGTCAGCAGAGGATGCTCGCTCCTCCTAAGCACCTGATCCTACCTCTAGACATCTTCCATTAGGTGCACAGAGAGGAAAATATTTATCACATTTTTAAATCCCTTATTTTTATAGGTTTTTTGCATTAGAGATGTAGATATGTACCCAATATGAGATAAAATAAAAGAATAAAACCACAGGCCTGTTTATGAATTATTTTATTGACAATTAAAATTTCAATGTAGCTAGTGTAAAAATTTGACAGAATTTTGACGGAAATTTAATGACAATAGCAACAAAATAAATGAGAAAATGTTGAAAAGCAGAGCTAAGCAGTATATGTATGCTTAAGAAATATGATTTAATAATCAGACCTTTGAAAGTTTTGTTTTTGAAAAGTGTAAAAACCATCAGATAATGTCAAATTTAATAATTATCCTAGTTGCTATCATCAGTATTTTGATGGACCAATTTGTTGCTATCATCAGAAACTGACGGATAAATATATTGCTATTGTCATTAAATGACTGACGAAATTGTTGCTATTGTCAACAATTGACAGCTTCCTATTGCAATTTAAAACATTCGACAGATCATTGTTGTGCTATTGTCAATACATGACAATAAAGTGACTGACACCTCTAAAATATGTATAAAATATTTCTGATTCACCGCCATTTATCCAATTTGAAATCTGAAAATGAAAAATCAAAATAATGATTATTAATTCATATACAAAAGAACATTATAAATACTTTAATATCAAGTACATAAAACATACATCTTAAAAAATTTTATCCAAATTCTGTTAATTATTCATAGTAAACAAAAAATCAGTATCACTCTATTTCATAAAATTTCCTAAAATACTTGCCCTGAAATACAAAGAAAAAGCGCCGGCCTCTCTGTGCAACTTCTGGTGGTTTAAGGACACCACAGACATCATCTGTAAGGATGGTGAAGGTTGTATCACGCATGGTCTACTGGCCAGGTTTGATTTCATGAAAATATTTTTCCCATGGCCAACCGTCAACCTGGTTTATACATTGTAAGGAGAAAGAAACGCAGTACAATTTAAATAAAATTTGACACTGGACAGAGTCTGCATAATAAAACAGTTTGCTCTAATTGTTAAAAAAAGGATCACATGATTTATCCGGAAAAAATAATCCATGTTTTCTCTAAAACATGAATAGAAAAAAGACAAAATGTAATAGTTTAATATTGCATTAACTTTAAAATGACAATTTTTTTAATTTTGCAACCCCCCCCCCCCCAAAAAAAAAATATTTCAACACATAAAATATTGTGAGGCAGCATATAAAACATGTATGAATAATACTGAAAATTGGAAGACAAAAAATTCAAAAGATTAATTAAAAGGGTTAATAGAATCATATTAAATATCGTTAAAAGTAATTTTAAAATACTCAATCTGCAACGACGAAATTTTAAAGTCTACATACAACAGCAGGAAACATATCATGGTCGTGTTTCACTTGAATGTAAGTGCCATCAGGATAACTATCAGGGTATACAATACATGTATTTAAAGTAAACTTAGTTTGACAAAGTTCTGCATAAATTGTTATGCATGTATTTGGATCAAATATTTTTGACAATAGGTTATTATTAAAGTATTTTTATAAAAATGTTCATTAATAAATACCCCACCTTCTTTCTGATTTTTTTTTATCAATCTGTACTGGCCCATTCATCAGCACTGGCCTATCTCTCTTCTCTTGTCCATTAATATCGACATCACTCCTCTGCACTGGCCCCTCACTCCTTACTGGCTCATCGGTCTGGACTGTCACGATACTCTGGGCTGGAACGTCATCCTGGGCTGGCACGTCACTCTGCACTGGCCCGACTCTCTGCACTGTCACATCACTTTGGGCTGGAACGTCACCCTGCACTGGCCCATCTCTCAGCACTGGCATGTCACTCTGGACTCTGCACTGGCCCATCTCTCTGCAATGGCCAATCTCTCTGCAATGGCCCATCTCTCTGCACTGACACATCACTCTGCACTGGCACGTCACTCTCAACATCTCTCTGCACTGGTTCATCTTTCTTCACTGGCCCATCTCTCTGCACTGGCACCTCACTCTTCATTGACCCATCAATCTGGACATCACTCTGCACTGGCTCACCACTCTCTAAAGATGTTCCTGTTCAAAATGTGTGAAAGTTTCAGTCAATAAAAAACTCAGTTTCTACATGTATTTCAAATCAATAATTTATTACTCTAAAATAATTATTCAAATTCGTAAAATGATAGATAGTTTATATTTATTGTTTACCTTTTTTCTATCCTTTCAAATGAAGGGAAAGTAGGCGACACCTCTGTTGATAGATCTTCATCCTAACAAGAAGTGGACATGAGATAATACATTACATCGAGACAAATAGCAACAAATGTGGTTCTCATTTGACCTTTGCTATATTTACTGGTCCATGTTTTTTTTAAATCTAGTAACGGTCTCAGTAATTTATGAAACTGAACTTCACCAATCTTAATGTCTTTTTTTTTTTAATCGTAAGACCCACCCTTAGTCAAATAATTTGGTAAAGAATACTTTTGTTGGCAGATATTTTATGCCAAAAAACAGAGGCAATAAATATCAACATGCTGCTTAGTACTGGCTTTCTTACCAAGCTTGATATTAGAGTTGAAATATCAAGACTCTCTGAAGCGGACTCCGCTAGGCCTCTGTATATAAAATACTTTTTTAAAACAAACTTTTACTAATTAAAACTAGTTCAAACGATTTCCAGGTTACTTATAAAGGAAGTTATTTTAAACAGGTTAACTGAACACATGAATGTTTTAAAAAAATTCTCACCAAGCTGTTTTCAAAAGCCACAAAAAAGAAGTGACATCTTCTTCCCATCCAGCGTCTTCCTTCAAAACCTCTACATGCTCATAACTGTGCTTCACAGTCACTGGCTCAAGTGGTAGCAAAACTACAAAATGGTTTGGTTTCCATTGGTTTTCGGGTATGGAATCACCTAACAAATGTGTCCATAATATGTAGACAGTCCCCTGATCCTGTTGCTTTTCACTTGTAAAAGGGAAACATGTTCTATTTAAGTCTTTCCTAACAGTTTGCCCTCCATACAAAGGATAAACAGATCTAACTGGTCTGTTTAAAACGTTGGCAAGAGCTGCCATCTGCCATGCTCCCATGTAAGTGCCAGATTTTCGGATAGAAAACACTTCTTTTTCAAAGATTCTTTGTACTGCTAGGTCTGTTAAATTCTCTCCGCTGAAAAATTCCGAGAACATTGCAAATGTACGCGCATCATTTGTGGACTTCTGCCTGTCATTTCTAATAAAGTCTGCATTCAGATAAATTTCCTTATATTTCACCAAGTGTAACACAATTTTTGATCGAATATCTAAATGTTTATTCTCCGTTCCATATGCAAAAAGGCTACCACATCTAGGAAGGCAGTTTCCATCTCCATATATTAGACATGGGAAAAGATTCTCCAGGCCATCATCGTTTGGTACAAGTGACATCGATGCCTTATCAACAGTTCTCTTGTGTGTAGTTATCGTCACGTCAGGAGTTTTTTCTGAAATGGGTGATAGCTGTAAATGATCTGCTACAATTTCTAGATCTTCATAACTCTGGCATGCCATTATAGACAAATAGGCCTCAGATGCTCCTTTACTGTCCTTGCATACATTTATCTGTTTTTTGTTTCCCTCCTTCACATCCTCCAGAGGACCTCGTCTGATTTCCTGATTAGATAAACTAACCTTTAGATTGTTTTTCTTTTTTCTTGACAACCCTTCCAGACTTTTTCGTGTGTTATATGCTTCTTTCATAGCTGCAGATCTGTAGCTCTCTGGTTGAAAAAATTCGGATAGACAAACCAGAGAGCTACAGTTCCAAGCGTTGTAAAAACCTCCGATTTACGCCGCCGTTTTTGTGTCGCTCGCTTCGGGAATTATATCCGACTTAAAAAGCATTCAACCGCCTAAAAAACTGGTTTTATTAATTAAACATATAGTTTACCCTAACTCTGCTAACTTTGTTTTCCTTTCAATGGTTCACAACGGCCATCCTTCGCCTTGGAATGTCATCGTTTTAAAAAACTCGCCTTATGACAGCCATGTTTACCTAGTAGCGTGATCTCGGGTGCGTCGATTAACCCAAATGGACCCAAATGGCGATTAAAGTGGAAAACAATTATAATAAAATCCTTATTACTAATATTATCACTTGTTTTAGTCATTTCATGGGGTTGTTAGCCGTTATTAAGAAAAATAAAGACCCAAATGGAGACCCAAATGGCGATTCAAGCGGAAAACAATCATAATAAAATCCTCATAATTTAGGGAAATTTGGAAAAATAAAAGCCGAAGGTCCAAAACAATAATTAAAATTATTTCAGTATATCTTTAAAAATTGTTTTTGAAAAATAAAGATAAGCATTTTATCTCGATTTGTTAAAGTATATAATATATGTAATTATATTCAAATAATATAAATATATATATTATATAATAATAAAACAAGTTTTTAAATTAATTTTAATTATTGTTATGGACCTTCGGCTTTTATTTTTCCAAATTTCCCTAAATTATGAGGATTTTATTATAATTGTTTTCCGCTTGAATTTGGGTCCATTTGGGTAAATCGACGCACCCGAGATCACGCTACTAGGTAAACATGGCTGTCATAAGGCGAGTTTTTTTAAAACGATGACATTCCAAGGCGAAGGATGGCCGTTGTGAACCATTGAAAGGAAAACAAAGTTAGCAGAGTTAGGGTAAACTATATGTTTAATTAATAAATCCAATTTTTTAGGCGGTTGAATGCTTTTAAAGTCGGATATAATTCCCGAAGCGAGCGACACAAAAACGGCGGCGTAAATCGGAGGTTTTTACAACGCTTGGAACTGTAGTTCTCTGGTTTGTCTATCCGAATTTTTTCAACCAGAGAGCTACAGATCTGCAGCTACTTCTTTCACAGATATTACATTTTGAACGTTGAAGTAAAAATTTCATTTTTAAACCTAAAACGAATGTGTTAAACGTTAGGAACTGTATATCTATGCTTAAGATTAATAAAAAGATAGACAGATAAGCTGGAAAAAGATTTTTTACTGGTATATGGAACCTATGTAAACAAAAACAGGGCACGAGCCTTGTTTACCGGTACATGACAAAGAATTGTGAGCCCTGTATCTTGCTTATAACTCTACGAATGACTCTCACATTTAATTTGATCATTAGAAATGCATTTCTAAAGCATTGTAAATAATAAAAACATAAAAATAAAATTTGGCCCCTTTAACAAGAATTTTTGTTATTAACAATGAATTGATGTTATTACAAAAGCACTTTGTTCTTGCTTGTCGAAATATTACCATATATCGCAAAATTTTAAATTAAATTTACAAAATTGTCTGTGTAACTTTAAGGAAATGAAAATGATTTAAAACTCAGTGAAGTTTTGCTTGAAAAGTAGGGGTAATTTGAGTAAGATATACAAAAGTACTTTAATAATGATTTAATAATAATTTTTTCTGGTTGCAACACCTAATTGATCAACGTAACACTGGATGAAAAATCAAGTTTCAGCAAAATTGAAACTATATGGTAACCTTGCTGAAACTTGAAGTTGAAGTTTCATGTATAGTTTCCGCAATGCGGAAACCATTATATCGATTCAGCAAGTATCCGTTAGGTTTCAGTCAGCAGAAACTTTAGTCTAAGATTCCTGATGGTTTCCGCAATGCGGAAACTAAATTTGAATCGTGTGAATAGCTGTGTAAATTATTATGGAAATATCAATCAGTTTCAGAACATTTCCGCTAGGTTTCAGTATGCTGAAACGTTAAGTTAAGATCCCTGATGGTTTCCGCAATGCGGAAACTAAATTTGAATCATGTGAAAAGTTGTGTTAATTATTATGGAAACATCAATCAGTTTCAGAACATTTCCGCTAGGTTTCAGTATGCTGAAACTTTAAGTTAAGATTCCAAATGGTTTACGCATTGCTGAAACTATTACTAAAATTGATTTGAATTTAATAGTGATAGCATTTATTTTCAACAGGTTTAAGTTTAATTCTAGCCTATTGATAATGAATCCGTACATACTAAAATGTTTAGTAAGGTTTCAGCGTGACTGAAACTATATGTATACATGTAACTATCTTCAAATGTGGCAAATAAGGCGATTAAGAACCTTACTAAGTAATTAATTGAATTTGAAAAGAAAAACTGATGTCTGAATAGTTTAATGCACATGATGAAATCATTAATCTGAGGTACTCGGGCACGTGTATACATTCTTTGTCCAGGTGACCTCCTCTGTGATTTTACTGTATATTCTGTGTGGATTGCAGGGTTTTTTCTGTCAGGAGTGAACAAAAGACTGTTACATAACATATACACAGTACGAAGCGTGAGTTTATAACTGGAGCCCGGCGGGAATTTTTTTTCAATTTGTGTGTACCTGAGTTA
>NW_026441674.1:8169-41500 GCF_025612915.1 Magallana angulata
AAGATATGAAACTCTTTCTCTCTCTCTCAGAGAAAGCAACCATGTAAAAAGTAGATAAATAAAGAGAAAGAAAGATAAAGAATGAACAAAAAACATGAGTTCAAGCTAGTCAGGAAATTCTTAGGGATATACAGAGAGAGAAAAAAGAGAGAGAGAGAGAGAGAGAGAATGAAAAAAAGACACAAGGATCTATGTTAAGTCAGAAAGAGGGAGAGACAGTTTAGCAATGAAACTCTATCTCTCTCTCAGAGTAAGCAACTGTGTTAAAAGCAGAGAAATTTTGAGAAAGAGGGATAAAGAATGAAAGAAGGAATGAGAAACGAGATCAAGCTAAGCAAGAAAATTCTGAGGTATATACAGAGAGATAGAGAAATAAAGAGAGAGAGAGAGAGAAGAGAGAGAGATTTAAAAAAAGGATCAAGGGTACATGTTAAGCCTCAGAGAGAGAGAGAGAGAGAGAGAGAGAGGAGAGAGAGAGAGAGAGAGAGAGAGAGAGAGAGAGAGAGAGAATTCTTGTCTGGAAAATGTTCTAGAGAGTAAGAAAAGGATAGAGAGATCGAAAGAGAAATCAAGATTACATGTTAAGCAGAGAAGTTCTCAGAGAGAGAGAGAGAGTGAGAGATAGAATTTCTCTCTCTCTCTTTCAGAGAAAGCAAGCACGTATGAAAGCAGAAAAATATTGCGAAGGAAATAAAGAATGATATACGGAATGAGAAATAAGCTAAGCAATAAGTCTGATATATATATATATATATAGAGAGAGAGAGAGAGAGAGAGAGAGAGAGAGAGAGAGAGAGAGAGAGAGAGAGAGAGAGAGAGAGAGAGAGAGAGAGAGAATAAAAAAAGAAACAAGAGTACATGTTAAGCCACAGAGAGAAAGAATTCTGTCTGGAAAATGTTCTAGATGGTGAGAAAAGTATAGAGAGATAAAAAGAGAAAACAAGATAGCATGTTTTACAGAGAAGGTCAGATAGAGAGAATTCTCTTTCTCCTATCTCTCTTTCTCCCTCTCTCTAATGTCAATTATTATGCCTTCTGTCAGTTTGTCACTATATATTCAATACTCATCTATTTTTGCATAGTATCAAAGGATTTATATAGCATAAGCATACTATGCCGAAATAGAGCACGGCAAATATTTTCAACGAAAATCTTTCAAGCGCCGACAGCGGGATTCGATATATAAAACGTAGATATACACGACTAACATCAAGCAATTAAAATTATTCATTTTTCCAAAAACACTTCATTACTGGCGGTAATTTTAAAGTTTAAGTTTCTTGTAAACTTTTGAACAAATTGATTTGAACATTTTTCAAGAAATTCTACATGAGAATCACAAAAACGCTTTTTTAAATGACGCTTGATAAAGAATGTACAAGAAAAAAATTCAATGAGATTTCGTCTGCTAAACATTTCGAGTTTTCTATGTAAGGCAAAACGTCTCTCATATCTTGAAAAGAACATAAACCTTTGTTGACTTTTTATTGTACAACAACTTGTTGATTAAATAAACAATCAAATCAATTGAAAAAAAAACAAACGCTTGCTTTTCAAGTGATTATTTATAGGGACTTGTCAACACTCGAACGTCACGGCTACTGAAAGCAGCACGTCAGTATATTCAACATTCGGCAATATAATAACAATATAATTACAATGCTCGTGCATTATGTTTCGAACCCTGACTACCATTTAGGCATAGTACATGCCCAACACAACACTATTATAAAATCATATTTTGGGCCATTTCTTTAACACGTTTGAGCGTCTCTGTAACCAGAGCTATATTGATGAATCATTAGTTATATAAATTATTATTATCTTTGTAGGAATGATATATTATTACATTAAAGAAACATGTTTTAAATGAAAAAAAAATTATATAAAATTTGATATTGATATGTGGAAAGAATGTGGTTGACATTATTTAAAACACTTCATTTTTGTCATTAAACAGGTTGTGATTTGAGACCTAGTCCTTCAAACAATGGAAACAGCAAGCATTCCATGTAAAGTACATCAATGTTCTAAGTGTCTGGGGGACACAGAGTATTATTGTGTATCGTGTCCATGTGATCTGTGTCCCCAGTGTAAAGAGAACATGTAAAATATCCCCAAACAATAGACCATGATGTTGTGTCACACCGTGATAAAATCAACTACATCCCAACACAAGAGATCTGTGTGAGACATCCTAGCAAACGTTATACAAAGTACTGTGAACCTTGTCAAGTTCCTGCCTGTAATAATTGCCAAAAACATAGAAAACACAAGAAGATACATGTTAGAAAAGCCTACAAAACAAAGCGACAACAACACAGAGGAACCATTCACACCATCAGAAGTGAGGCTCTCTTTTACAGACCTGTTCTCCTGCCACGAATCAAAACTGATTTCAAAACCTGTCACACAGAATTATCCCTTTATCAATCACAGGTGTCAACAAAGGCCAAGACACTGAAGCATTGCATTGACTATATACAAAAAGATTTCATGTGTAATGTGTTTTGTAAATTTGATTTCAAACACAGATGTTTAAAACAAAAGAAAGAAATGATCAGACATATTGTCAGCCTACAGGAATATGAACTCAGATATGTACAACCAGAATTTATATTCAGTGCACTACAATTCCTCTCATTCACAAAGACAGTCCTCCCCCAGAAACATCCTACACTCCACACCAGCCAGCTCTCCATGACTGAGTCATTCAACAAGGAGGATGTGATGGAGTCACTGAGTGCACTCCAAATCACAGAGAGAGGAAACCGACGCCTAGGAAACCAGTGTAATGATTAAATATTTTAGGGGCCAGCCCTCTTGATCCTTACTGGGGACAGATATTGGTGTTTTGATAAGTGGAATCGATTAGAATCATCAACGCAAGCATTTTCTCTTCTACAAAGCTTTACAAAATATGTCTGCTTCTCTAGATATATTGCGTCAAAGTTTCAGTACTTTGGCCCCTAAAAATCCCTAATTACGTAAAAAATGGGCGTGACCATTATCTTTCCTGATAGATATTGTAACGGTCAACAACTTTGCTTCTATAATGCATTACAAAATCTTTATCGTTTTTACGTTATTTGGATTAGAGTTTACAAGTGTCGTGGCCCCTAAATAAAGGCCAGCCCTTTTTTTGAATTTGTTGGAAAGAACTTTGGATTATTTACCACTTTTATAATATATGTCTTAACAAATTATAAACTGTTAAAAAGATACAGATCAAAATCTATGAAAATTTTGATGCAAAATTCGTATCCAATTTTCGAGCCTAGGCGAGCTCATAGAATTGGCGCCACTGGCGCCACAAAACTACGTTCTGCAAACTATGGTCTATCCTGAAAATTTCATAATTATATCTCTGATAGTCTCTGAGTTTATGTCCGCACAAAATTGGTCTTAAAAACTGACAAAATCGGCCGTCAATCGGAACCGGAAGTGACGATATCAAAATTTCAAAAAGCATCTAGAATTAGGACCTTAGGCAATCAACTGTGAAAAAATGGTCGAAATCGGCCGAATAGTTTTCGAGATATCGCGTGCAGAAAATTTGTGGAAAAAAATAATAATAACTAGATACGATCTCGTTACGAGTAACGAGTAGGTCTTCCTTGCGTTTTTTGTTTTAAATCATACCATGAATAATCGATATAATTTTAGAATTACCCCCCCCCCCCACACACACACTTTCAGATAATGTATACAAATCCCTTATTACGTAATAAATGGGTGTTGCATTGCGTTTTTCAGATAGATATTGCTACAATCAACATCTTTGCTTTTATAATGCATTACGAAATCTTAATCGTTTTTATGTAATTTGTAATAGACTTTTCGAGTCTCTTGCCCCCCCCCCCCCAAAAAAAAAAGCGCCACTCCCTTTTTCTTGATTCCTTTGAAAAGGTCTTAAGAATACTAACAATTTTTGTTTTTACACCTATCTAAAATTGTTGATCATTTTTGAGATACAAATCTTTGAATATTTTAGGGGCCAGCCCTCTAGATCCCTTATGGGGACAAAATTAGTGTTTTGATAAGTGGAATCAATTTAAATCATAATTTCATACATTTTCTCTTCTATGATGTTTAACAAAATATGTCTACTTCTCTAGATATATTGCGTCTAAGTTTAAGTACTTTGGCCCCTAAAAAACCCTAATTACGTAATAAATGGGCGTGGCAATGGTTTTTCTAATAGATATTGGTATGATCAACAACTTTACTTCAATAATGCATTACAAAATCTTTATCGTTTTTAAGTTATTTGTATTAGAGTTTACAAGTGTCTTGGCCCCTAAATAAACGGGCTAGCTCCTTTTTCTTGAATTTGGTGGAGAGAACTTTTGATTATCTACCACTTTTGTTATATATGTCTTAACAAAATATTAACTGCTAAACAGATACAGATTAAAACGTGTGAAAATTTTGATGCAAAATTCGAATCCAATTTTCGAGCCTAGGCGAGCTCAAAGAAATGGCGCCACTGGCGCCAAAAAACTACGTTCTGCACATCTTCAAACTATGGTCTACCTATCCTGAAAATTTCAAATTTATATCTCTGATAGTCTCTGAGTTTATGTCTGCACAAAATTGGTCGTAAAAATTGACATAATCGGCCGTAAATCGGAACCAGAAGTGACAATTTCAAAATTTCAAAAAAACATCTAGAATTATGACCTTATGCAATCATCTGTGAAAAAATAGTCGAAATCAGCCGATATCGCTTGCACAAAATTTGTGGAAAAAAATAATAATACATGTAACCAGATACGATCTCATTACGAGTAACGAGTAGGTCTTCCGTTCAATTTTTAAACGATTCGATTAAAATATCAATGACATTTCAGATAACCACTCCATTTCAGATATTGTATATGATCGTCAATATCCTTTAAAATGCTTAACAAAGTGTCTTGCTTTTTCACATACAGCACATTAAAGATTTAAGATTTTAGTTTCCTAAAATCCCTAATTACGTCATCAATGGGTTTGGAAATGAGTTTTACAAACTGATATTGTCACGATCAACAACTTTGTTTCTATAATGCATTACAAAATTTTGATCGTTTTTAAGTTATCTGTAATACAGTTTACGGCTGTATTGGCCCCTAATTGAAGGGGTCAACCCCTTTTTCTTGAGTTCATTCGAAAGGTCTCACGAATACTAACATTTTTTGTTCTTACACCTATCTAAAATTGTTGTTCATTTTTGAGATACAAATTATAGAATATTTTAGTGGCCAGCCCTCTAGATCCTTAATGGGGACAGACATTCGTGTTTTGATTGACGGAATCGACTAGAATCATCAATGCAAACATTTTCTCTTCTACAATGCTTAACAAAATATGTCTACTTCTCTAAATATATTGCGTCAAAATTTCCGTACGTTGGCCCCAAAAATCCCTAGTTACGTATTAAATGGGCGTGGCCATGATTTTACCTGATAGATATTGTAACGATCAACAACTTTTCTAATATAATGTATTGCAAAATCTTTATCGTTTTATTAAAGTTATCTGGATTAGAGTTTACGAGAGTCTTGGCCTCTTATTTAAGGGGCCATCCCCTTTTTCTTGAATTCAATCGAAAGGTCGCACAAATTCTAACATTTTTTGTTCTAACACCTATCTAAAATTGTTTATCATTTTTGAGATACAAATGACAGAATAGTTATGAGGCCAGCCATCTATATCCTAATGGGGACAGACATCGGTGTTTTGATTGTTGGAATCGATTAGAATCATCAACGCAAGCATTTTCTCTTCTACAAAACTTAATAAAATATGTCTCCTTCTCTAAGTATATTGCGTCAAAATTTCAGTACTCTGGTCCCTAAAAATTCCTAATTACGATAATTACAAGTGTCTTGGCCCCTAATTTAAGGGGCCAACCCCTTTTTCTTGAGTTCATTCGAATGGTCTCACGAATGCTAACATTTGTTGTTCTTACACTTATCTAGAATTGTTGTTCATTTTTTATATACAAATGATTGAATAGTTTAGGGGCCAGACCTTTAGATCCTTAATGGGGACACACTTTTGTTCTTTGATAAATGGGATCGATTAGAATCATTAATGCAAACATTTTCTCTTCTACAATGCTTAACAAAATATGTCTCGTTTTCTAGATATATTGCGTCTAAGGTTAAGTACTTTGGCCCCTTAAAATCCCTAATTACGTAACAAATGGGCGTGGTAATGATTTTTTAAGATAGATATTGTTACGATCAACAACTTTGCTTCTATAATGCATTACAACATTTTTAACGTTTTCAAGTTATTTGTTAATGAGTTTACAAGTGTCTTGGTCCATAAAAAAATTGGCCAGCCACTTTTTCTTGATTTTGTTAGAGAGAACTGTTGATTATCTACTACTTTTGTTATATATGTATTAAAAAAATATAAACTGTTAAAAAGATACAGATCAAAACATATGAACATTTTGAATAAAAAATTCGTTACCAATTTTCGTGCCCAGGCGAGCTTCAAGAAATGGCGCCACTGGCGTAAAACAACATAATAGTGCACAACTTCTAAATATAGACTACCTATGCTGAAAATTCCATAGTCATATCTCTGATAGTTTCTGAGATCAGCTCTGCACAAAATATGTCGTAAAAATGTACAAAATGGCCGATAAATCGGTACTGGAAGTGACACCAGAAAAAATCTCAAAAAAATGTTAAGTTTACATCAAGTCCCATCTTTTGTGAAAAAATAGTTGTAATCGGTGGAATAGTTTTCGAGAAATCTCGTGCACAAAATTTGGAAAAAAAAATAATAAGAAACAGTACGAAAACTATAGGGTCTTCCGTTGGAAACGTAAGACCTTAACTAGATACGATTTCGTTACGAGTAACGAGTAGGTCTTCCGTCAATTTTTAAACGATACGATTAAAATATCAATGAAATTTCAGAATTCCACCTCAAACGAAAGATTTAATAGTTAAGTCCCCTAAAATCAATAATTACGTCATCAATGGGTGTGGCAATGAGTTTTACAAACTGATATTGTTATGATCAACAACTTTGTTTCTGTAATGCATTACAAAATCTTGATCATTTCAAAGTTATCTGTAATAGACTTTACGAGTGTCTTGGCCCCTAATTTAAGGGGCCAGCCCATTTTTCTTGAATTCAATCGAAAGGACTCACAAATTCTAACATGTTTTGTTCTAACACCTATTTTAAATTGTTTATCATTTTTGAGATACAATTGTTTGAATACTTTAAGGGCAAGCCTTCTAGATCCTTAATGGGGACAGACATTGGTATTTTGATTGATGGAATCGATGAAAATCATCAATGCAAGCATTTTCTCCTCTACTATGCTTAACAAAATATGACTCCTTCTTTAGATATATTCCGTCAAATTTTAAGTACTTTGGCCCCTAAAAATCCCTAATTACGTAATAAATGGGCTTTGCAATGATTTGTCCTGATAGATATTGTTACGATCAACAACTTTGCTTCTATAATGCATTACGAAATCTTGATCATTTCAAAGTTATCTGTAATAGACTTTACGAGTGTCTTGGCCCCTAATTTAAGGGGCCAGCCCATTTTTCTTGAATTCAATCGAAAGGACTCACAAATTCTAATATGTTTTGTTCTTACATCTATTTTAAATTGTTTATCATTTTTGAGATACAATTGTTTGAATATTTTAAGGGCCAGCCTTCTAGATCCTTAATGGGGACATACATTGGTATTTTGATTGATGGAATCGATGAGAATCATCAATGCAAGCATTTTCTCTTCTACTATGCTTAACAAAATATGTGTCCTTTTCTAGATATATTGCGTCAAAGTTTAAGTACTTTGGCCCCTAAAAATCCCTAACTTCGTAATAAATGGGCGTGGCCATGATTTTTCTTGATAGATATTGTTACGAACAACAACTTTGATTCTATAATGCATTACAACAGCTTTTTTCATTTCTTGAATTCAATCGAAAGGTCTCACAAATTCTAGCATTTTTTGTTCTTGCATTTATTTGAATTTGTTTATCATTTTTGTGTTACAAATGTTTGAATATTTCAGGGGCCAGCCATCTAGATCCCTAATGGCGACAGACATTGGTATTTTGATTGATGGAATCGATAAGAGTCATCAATACAAGCATTTTCTTTTCTACAATGCTTAACAAAATATGTCTCCTTCTCTAGATATATTGCGTCAAAGTTTAAGTACTTTGGCCCCTAAAAATTCCTAATTACGTAACAGATGGGCGTGGCAATAATTTTTCCTGACAGATATTGGGACGATCAACAACTTTGCTTCTATAATGCATTACAAAATCTTAATCGTCTTTGAGTTGTTTGTATTAGAGTTTACATGTGTCTTGGCCCCTAAATAAAGGGGACATCCCCTTTCTCTTGATTTTGTTGGAAAGAACTTATGATTATCTACTACTTTTGTTATATATGTTGTATCAAAATATTAACTGATAAAAAGATACAGATCAAAATGTTTGAAAAATTTGAATCAAAATTCGTACATAATTTTCGAGCCTAGGTGAGCTCAAAGAAATGGCGCCACTGGGAGATCTGTAACACAAGGATATGTCATCAATTGTAGCAGATATCATATAATATGATGTTTTTTATTAGATCCTGAAGAATGTTCCTGCACCTTTTCAAACTTTCAACCCAAGCATGTTTATGATCTGGCGGATATATTGGATCCCCATTTTCATTACGGAGTCAAGAGAAGCTGGACGAGTTTTGCAGAGGATGTTCTGAATTTTGATTATTACAGAATTGTTGTTATCGAGTAAGCATTGTTTGACTAAATTAAGTATTCAGGAAAAGCAGAATCTTTCAGATATTTAGCTAGAAGTCGGCTTCATCTGTTTATATTTTTGTATTCCTTTTGTAATCCTTATGATAAGGACAACTATCTTTTGTCATTTTTACACTGCGTTTTTACAATGTTACAGACACAGGACAAAACAACCCTTTGAGAACGTAGTTTTACAGCATTTAGTGGCACAAGGGAAGAAGCTTGGTCACATGGTTTTACATTTTTCACATCAGGATCATTTTCGCACAGATGTGCTGGAATTGATACAGAAAATTCATTCTGAATGTTTGTTCTGTCATAAAATATTCGCAAATTCTCTTAAAGATACCGTTAAAAAATGAATGGGACAATTATAAAAAAAAGTCCTGATTGTCTGTGATACATGTACCGATTATGAAATGTACTGACATTTCAAGGTTCCAAACAAAAGCTCTCTACTGCTGTAATTCATGAAGAGCAGTTCAGGTAAATGTCCATTTTCCCCCCTAGAAAATGGTAATCCAAGATCCATACACCTGGCGTAACACAAAGGTAACGTTCAAGTTCTTCAAGCATGCAGCCATTTTCCCTTCCTATACAGTTTTGGATGTAGGTCTTTGAGATGTACACCACACACTTCAAGGTTGCTACGTACTGAAGTGTCTCCTTGGAATCCCAGTAACAGAAAGTGGCCATTTCTCTCACAGAGGGCAATGTGAAGACAAAGACTGCATCAGCATCACGTCTGCTGGCGTGTCAAGATACAGAACTCACAATTTTTGTTTCGTAAAGGAAGCTCATAAATTTTCCCACCAATCTTGTATGAAAGCTCTGATCGCTAGTGTCATGCATGGATACTAGTGCATTGAGATACAGAAACGGGAGTTTATATAACATGTTCTTAAGACATCCAAAGATATCAGATTTTCTTGCACTGAAGATGTGTCCTATTCTTTCCCATGAATATCAAATATCACTGCGTGCAAATATCTCTACCAGGGTATTTGTCTCATTGTGAATCGTTTAACACAAATTTAGCAGCTGTTCTCATGAAAAATAAACCAAAGAACCCTGCTTTTGTTGTTCAGTTGAACCAGTACAGACAGCACAAAACCAATGTTATTACGTTTACCCATGTTAAATGTATATAAGTGCTCCCATCAAATGGGGAGAAAAAATTGTGATTATAAAATAACTTAATATACCATGGGACCATTGCCAAAAAAATATTGAAATGTGTATGTCTGTGATAATGCATGTTATGGTGATAAATTAGTAATTACTTTATTTCATAAAGACTATCTTTATGAAGTATCAGAAAATACAATTTATCGAAATTGTTTTAATTTTTACATTATTCCAATGTATGACAAAATGTATTCATTCACATGTTTATTTAGTTACAAACTTCTTATTTTTATGTCATTTGCGCGATTGAATTATCTATCATCATTTTCAATAACATGACATGCCATATTGTTTTGTTTATTTTTTTAAATAAAATTTGTGTTCCTTTTTTGGAGAGAAAAAAAATCTTTTTAATCATCAAACTGATTTAACTGTAAGATTTACAACGGGCATGCCCTTTATTTACTTTAACATCTTATTCTGAAACAGATTCATTCACCATACTTTCATGGTTTAATAATCTAAAACAAGCTGCAATATTAAAGTGGCAGCTCTAGAGCAACTTAAGTGCTTCCAAAAAGTTTTGTAAACATCAATGCAATGTACATTTCCTGTTATCCTGAGTGCCATATGTTGGAGGTAGGTTTTTTTCTTCTCAAACTCTCAAATGTACTAGACAAGCAGCTACATGTAGATTCAATGTGTATCATTTATTTTTTATAATGAAGAAAAAAAAGAATTTTGATAATTTTTTTATCATTATACTTAATTATACCAGTCTTTTTATGATATTTTACTTCTATATATATATATATATATAAATATATATATATATATATATATATATATATATATATATATATATATATATATATATATTTACATTGCATAAAAATTTATATATTTTGATTTGAATTTGACTGGTTTTTATTCAAGTGAATGAATGTTAATTCATTAAGATTTACAAGTTCATTCCCATTATTTGGAGACTGCATGTAGATGAATAATTTTGACCGAACTACATGCAGCTCACTAATTGTTACACACTTTCATTTGAACTGTCAAGATCTTTGTCTCTACTGTACCTTAACTACTTAAAAGATGGCAGGTTTTGATTTTAAGGATAAACCCACCCAATCTAGGTCTGTGCATGATTATTTTTAAAACTTAAAATGGTGTTTCTGTCAATAAATTTATTTCTACAAAAAAAAAACCAGTTTTGAATTAATAAGTCTTTTACTTTGTGTAACTGAATTTTGATTACCACGTCGAAAATTGTGTTACTTTGCTTTTATTAAAAGTTCTTGAAATGGTCCTTTGTTTTTTGTCTGAAATAAAGAGTATCTTTTTTTAAAAAAAAATGAAAAAAAGATCAAAGTTTTGTTCAAGTAATATGCTCTGTATAATATTTTGTTGGTTTGTAAAATTAAAAAAAAAACGTATGAATGCGAGATGTCAACCTTAAGAAATTATATTACATGTAAGGTATCATTAAACATTCCGAAATACCAAATAATTTTTATCCGTGATTTATGAAAGGTTACCTACCAAGGATTATTGGTAGGTAACTTTTCATAAATCACAAATAAAAAAAACGTAAACTGTTCCATGCATGTCTGTAGAAGTAGAAATGTAGATATTCTTATTTAATTTTCTGTTGACTGTAGGGCTAATGACATTGAAATTGTAAAGAATTCTAAGTTACGATACAATGCATGAAGTTAGTCTTAGTGCAGCGTAAGCGACTTAATTTTTGGTTCACATGACCTTACGTACCTTATTTTTTGGATTTTGTTAAAGGACAAACTAAAATAGGCCTGAATCAGGCCCTGCCAATTGTCAGGATTATCTGGGTTCAGCAAAGTAGAAAGGTCGTCAACAAAACGAATGCTATCGTTTACTGCTCCTTCTAACATTGCAGCAATGGTTGGACACAATCCTACAGTGAGCCGAAAAGTAATTATACATGTCGAGAAAGTGCACGTGGTTTATGTTAAGATAATAGTTATAAAGATGACCAAAAAAAATTGGATTATCTACTTTATTAATCCAATAAATGCTTTCTACTGAAAAAAAAACTGAGGGGCACACGTAAAGACATTAACAAAAAGATATTACATCACCATGGTAATCGGAATACCTGCACGTGTTGCTCCGCTCTGCTTCCAAGAATGATCCTCAACAATAGCCACATTCTCTTCCACGTTTTTTAGACTGTCTGTTGTCAGTCTTGAAATATCTAAACCATTAAATTCGTTTGAGAGTTCAATGTTTTCAGTATTTTGATTCATATTGTTCAGAATACAGTCACATTTTATCGGACTATCAGCATTTCGTACTGTAGCATGAGGTACCGTTATATTGTTAGAAATTGTTTGTAGAAAAATATCCGTGTCTGCAAGATCGCTGGTTTGGAATGCCTCTCTAGAGACACAAAGGTCTATGTCATTATCACTTAAGGTGTTATGCTCTTTATCCACATCGCTGTTTTGATTATCCACATCGCTGTTTTGAGTACACAATTGGTTTTTTGCTGTATCTTCATTTACAACGTTTCGTTGTTGAATGTTTCCCACATAAGCAGTACATACAGAATTCAGTGACATTGTGTTGTCTTGAAATACAGAATTGCCGAGCAGCTTTTGCAGACGACTACATTTGATGCGTTTAAGTTTTCGGAAAATACAGAGTACGATTAGAACAATTACAACGGACACCAGGCCAGTAATGATTGCAACTTTCAATTCCTGGTCTTGTCCATGTAAACTGGCACCTATAAAAATGATAAAAAAAGCAAAACTCGGTTATAACGAAGTCACTGGGACCTAAGAAACTACTTCGTTATATTTGTAATTCGTTATAACCGTATAAGAAATTCATTAAATTTACATAGCTTGGGATCCAAGATGACTTCGCTATATCCGTGAATTCGAAATATCAGTGTTCGTACTAAACGAGTTTTACTGTAATCGGGCATTGAAACTTGATTTTTCAAAAAACATTGAGGTTTAAGTTGGTATAAATCGATTTTAACGTACCAGAATAATTTTTTATTACGGCACAAACAGCGGAAAGCATAGGGTGATCCCATTCCAACTTCTCCGTGCATCTGACTTTAACAATAGTCCGTCTCTGTAGAGATTCTCCCTTACAGATGGCACGACAAGACTCGTATACGGGGACTGAGAGAGGAGACACGCCATATGGACACTCCCATTTACTACCGTTCACGACTGGTAGAGGACCACACCCTAAGAAACAAAAATAAAGGTATGCATTTCATAACAGAAAGGCAGTTCACACGTTTCTTTGATAAATTCAATTTTTTGTTGCTTATATTTAATATACATTTTTTTTAAACCATGACTTGATGCATATCGGTCAGATGACGACCGATTAGGGATTTTTACCTGGAGGGGTGCCTACCGACGGATTAAAATACGGGTATGTCCTGCTGCTGTTCTCGTGTTCCGTCAGAAGGTTTTTGTTTTGTTTGTAACATTGCTCCGAGAACCGTTTTTGAAAATGCATATCTGACGCACGACCATAGTGGCACAGGTAGTTACGGTTAGAGGAAACAAAGCTGTAAAAAAAAATGTGTTTTAAAAGTTTTGTCAGGAAGTAATAGTACTATAGTACTTATTTAACGCGGGCGGGACAACACAAATGTGGGGAAAAGCAACAGGATATACTCTCATTAGTTTTGATTCACAGAGCCAAAGAGGTGTACAGAGAGTTTGTGTATCTTCCAGTTTCGCCCTTGCCTTTGTCTATAAGAAATTCCGACGAAGGGACTGAATTCTGTGAAATAGAAAAAAAAAATCTAATTCGAAAATGTAACGTGTTTGACACATTTCTTAAACCTGAAAAAGCAGTTTAAATCAAGTCATAATTTAAACAAAATACGTGTAATACCCGGAAGTTTTTCCCCTTTCATTTGGATTGCGTAATGTGATCTGTCGATCTTCATTTACTTTAGGAATGGTCAAAACAATGGCTTCTAGAATTAAATCCACAAAAAACAAAAGTTGTATTCTTTAGTTTTAAAATGTTAAAAATTTTCCAAATTTGTTGTTTGATGATTGTGATTTGTAATATGTTTCACAACACAAGCATTGCGGAAACAGAAATAGAAACAGCCAGACTGAAATCTACACGCCCTATTTATCGATTGGTCGAAATCTACAGCGGCTGAAAGTGACAGGACTGAAATTGACACGCCCTGTTTATCGATTGGTCTGAACCTACAGCAACCTTAGTATAACCCGGACTGCGTGAAATAATCATGACGATGCCAGACTCAAAGTCTCGCAGGAGACGAGTTGGCTGTTTCTTTTAGCTAACGTGCTTTTGTTCACTAACAGTAATTAAGTGAATCTTACTAACTTTTCATAATCAGCTTATTAATTTGTTAAAGAAAGATGATGATATGAAAATAAAATGCTTTCTTTGATGATCCATGCGGGTTATGAAGGTAGTGACCATTGCAGGAAAAATGCAGGTTATGTATTTTTTCCTGCAACTTCGCTACCTTCATATCCCGAATGAATCACCAAAGAAAGCATTTTATTGTTTAAATAAGCCTAGAATAATGCTATTAATTTCACTACACTTTCCTTAGTTTGAATAATCTAACCGTGTCTCGGGAAAGGCCCTCACCACAGTTAGAATGCCTCCCACATACCCGTAATGTAGCAGAAAATTGCAAAATCGCTCCGGAACGATTTTGGATAAAATTAATGAAGTTGCATTGAAAAAAACCCTAGTCAAATTCATCAGAATAAACCTTTTTTAGACTGTAAATACCTTTCATATAAAAATTTTAATCCATATAATGGAAGAATTTAACACCTTTTCGCCAACGTACACGTATTTTCTTTGCTACAGAGACAATACGCGGAACGCATTCTATCGTAAAACTGGGTCTGTAGGACATAATTCATTTAACGATAAATATATTCTATCCTCAATCTCCTAAGAAATATAATGTGATTTTTTTTGCATGTAATCAAATATTTTTTTGTCATCACGATAACAAAAGTAAGTACATGTACTTAGTTGAAAAGTATATTTGTTATTTTATACTTTCTCTCATAAGAAATCATTAATATATATGAACAGAATATTTAGCAAAATTCGCATGCAAATTTACCCTTATTTGTATTTTCATTTCTGAGTTTATTCATGCAAATATGACATTGTGGAAACATAAAGATCCCGTTAACGTGAATGTATTGCGCAAGTGCAAGATTGTAAAATCCAAAAAATTCTGATAATTTCCGGGATTTTTTGAGGAATTTTCGATGATTATTAATCAGCGAAGCTTAACTGAGAAAAAATAATAACTAATTGGCAATGTTCAAGTACCAATGATGTTAATAAAAAATGTATAAAACAAAAGACAGTATTCTTCCGATTTATCGGTATTAAAGACCAAAAATTCGAGTCTATTATTTTAATATAGTAGTATAGATGTACAAGGAGATGGCTTTCTAAGTTTTTGGAACTTGTATCCAATCCTTTTGGCATTAGTCAATAAAATATGTTCAATTCAACTCATCTGTCGATATTGATGTGGATAAAAGTTTGTTTTAATCAAAATACTCTCACTGTTTAAGTGTATTAAAAATTTACAATATTTGTCCAAAACATGTTTTTAAACTATTTTGAAAGGTAAGAACTATAAATGCCCCAGCGGGATTCGAAATCGTGACTTGCAGATTCGTAATTAACGTCTAACCCATCGCGCGACTATGTTAGGTATCCCTTAAAATAAACGAAAAAATTACAAAGTTATATTTGAATGTATTGTTTATTTCGTAAGGAGGTACATCACAGTACGGAGGTGTCTCATAATTAAAACCAGTATTATTATTATTGAATACATTTCAGGTCATGGGTGTTAACTCAAATTTTTAAAAATCCAATGGGTTTTTGGGAAACTCCGGAAGAAAAGTCTCTATGATGTCAGCATGTACTTGGGAGATTCCACGTAAATTTTACATGAGATTGATTAGGAAATAATGAACTTAAGGGTATGGTCACGATTTGATCTTAAAATATTCAGATTTTGCTTTTACATGTAGTTGTTTACTATTCTATCTTTGGCCCACCACATGCTGACCTAGATCTAGACTGTTTTGTTTAGTAGAACAGTTTTACATCTGTGCATTTAAATGTATTGTTTTATTTTTTGTTTCTGTTGAACTCAATTGAACAATATTTTTGTCTATTAGTGGTTTTGTTTAGAATTTGTAGTTTTCCGTTAAACACATGTAATTAGGTAACCCCCTCACCCCCCCCCCCCCCCAAAAAAAGGGATACGAGCACAGAACAAAGAATTGTGAGCCATTCAACTTTAGTAACTTGATAACCTACAATTAACGTCTGGTTGAGCTAGAGAAAAAAAACATGAAAAAGGAGAACAGTATTTGGAATGAGAAAAAAAAATAATAAAACTTTTTTATTTTCCGATTCATTTTGACTATGCTCTTTAAAAATCTTGTTAATTGTTACGATGGCCTCATATCTGGTTCTTTTCATTACTTCCAACGAAAAACTCCCAGAAACCGGAAATACAATCATGATATCCTCATTTCCGGGTCTTTTCTGAATAAAAAGAATGTTCAACTATCTCTAAATGTTTATGAGGAATAAAGATTTTTTGTGAGAACATTATCTATGAACAAAAACACTTCTCGACGCCTAATACCAATTGGTAAAATGAACATGAATTAAAAAAAAGTATCTGTTAGGTTTGGATACCCGTGTTTCCATATTATCTATTCATAACTTCATTTTTTATCAGGCTTTTAGATATCTATTATTTATTTGTTTTGATTTGTAAAAATTAAAGATAATTAAAACTACGAAAAGAAAATATCGAAATCATTTAAGAGTTGGTTTTAGATGTAGATAACTTTTTAGAAATGAAATGACGTGAGGAAAAACAGAATGTTACGCTCTAGTTCTTCTTATCACTTCTCATCAGGATAAAGCAACCAGTTATTATAAACTATAATATTATTATAACAATCAATGAAAATTCAAAACACTTTTTAAATCTTAATCAAGTATTTTTCTTTTAAGAATTGAAATTTTACACACAAAAATAGATTTTCAACATTTGAAAATAAATATTACTAATTACTATATTTGCGTAAACAAAGGTCATTAGGTACGCTTTGTGACGCGGCTGTAACACTGTAGAGCACGGGGAACAATTCTGCTGCAGTGTCAATATGGGCGCACATATTATAAAAAAATAGCTGTTAATCAGTAAAATGAATTTTAGGAAAAAGATTTGATAATGAAATATTGAGAAATATTTTTTTTCATAAAAAAAGAGCTCATGACCGAGTAGACCTTGAATAAATTATTCCATAAAAGTCCTATTATGTTACATTTGAGGTTTAAAACAATGTTTGGACATGTTTTTAAAACCAAATATTAATGATATATAAATGAAATATCCACTTGCAAATGTATGTAACATTTACCTGTTTTAGCGAAAGGGAAAGACACTCCAATGTTCAATAAAGTTACCGTGATTGCCAGACTCTATCCTAGTGTCATTGGTTTCTAATAGTTTAACACTAAATTCTTTCCCTAGTAATGATTGTCTTTTTAATCAACAATTTTGCAACTCTAGGTATATCATTTTTAACCGTAAACATAGTTGTTAGTCGTTATCAAAATAGTGCAGTGTTAAGCTATAAATAAACTGCATACCACACTGATTTGACCAATGGAAATGGGTGTCATATGTTTCGGATAGTATGATTCATCAACAGTTTAGCTAACATAAATGTGACATAACCTTTTGAATATAATCTGTAATATTTTCAATTGTTTTCTAAAATTTTATTTCAACTTAAATCATCCTGTTATTTAATTTTACTCGAACTTAATTTTATCACTCATGATGATTAAAAAGATACATTTGTACGATTATTAATAGCGTTTTTAAATGTAAATATATCATTAATTGATCGGACGATATGTATTTATAAATACAATTATATTATACATTTGTAGTTAAGAGTTTGGGTAAGAACTATATATGATATGAGTTAAATTTGGCCCCCATAATTCACCATTTTTTAAAGTGTTTCAGGTACAATACAATGTTTTTGTTATATTTTAGAAGAGTTGGTGTAAAATGTATTTGTCACCTATTTATTTGATTTTTTTGCACTCACTGGCAGTATATGAAGTCAGAAGTGACGCTTTTTCTATAATTCAATCATTATTGGTCTTGATTTGACATTTTTCTTATCTTTTTATAAATGGGAAATATAGAGCACATGCTTAAACAAGGAATTTTTTGTCACTTATTTGCCTTGTCTAGATACATCTCTGGTTAAAATATTTTGTTTGTTCAAGCATGCGCTTTATGTTTTCTGAAAGAAAAACTGCCTGAAAACAAGCTGTTGTATGCTAAAAATGCAAAAATGGCGGGAAAAGGTTTTCTTTACGATGTAATATTTCTAAAGTGGGGGCAGTTGATTATGTAAAAACATCACATATATATATATATGTACAAAGAAAACAAAGAATTACAGTAAAATGATAATGTTCATTTTAGGGGCCAATTTAGGTCCATACATGCATCATTTAATATAGTCCTTTAGTGACCTTAATTAAGGTAATAGTAATAGGGGTTTTTTGTAAGACACTCGAGAAATTGTGTGATTTGAACCATAATTTTGATACTATACATGTATATGAATAAAACAACGAGAGATTTCGTACGCCCGGTGTCCCAAGTAATTAGGAAAATGACGTTATTTTGGGATAGACTCACTATCGATTATCGGAAACATATGACGACACGATATACCGGTACCAGATATCGAAGATCAGTGTGAAATATGATACCATAAACAACAAGAGATGTTTGTGAAACACTTACCCCCCACCCCCCCCCCCCCCCCCTTCCTTGGACATACATGGGCGGTATTCATGTACATTAAGGGCAAAATACATGGAAATGAAATTCACCTTTTGAACTTATAAACAATAGGAGTCATCTACCGGTACTCTACGCGATGCATCAACCTATCAAGTATGACTTGTCTATGTTAACGTATTGTGGACTTGTATCATAAACGGTACTTAAGTCAAAGACAGTGCTACAGTAGGAACTAAGTACATTCTTAGACCTAAGTCAGTAACTAGAGGAGTGCTTGGCAAGGACAAGTTACTCAAAACTTTGGCGGCCGATAGAGGTGGCTTAAGTTTATCTGAAGTTTGTTTTACATAAATGTAGAGGTATAATTGTTAATTATTTAAATTCAGCTTTTTAAAAACAGTGTATTAATCACATAATTTACACAAAATTTATATCTTAATATTCACATATATCAAAGTTTTGCTTTTTTATTATAAATATTAACAGTGGTTTTAATAAGCTATAACATTTTTCCATAAAGTATGCCTGTAAATGGGCTGGCGAATAGGTTGTAAACACGTGATGGCAAGAAGTACACCCCTCAGTGATTTTAAAGACGATAGCCTCAATTCAGTATATTGACTCAATGAAGAAATTATATCAGAGATTGTGAATGTCTTATTGGTGAGTTAAGATGTAGAACAAAAGATTAAAAAAAAACACTTTACTATTCTTTCAAGTTCTAACGGCATCGCGATATTACATCATAGGCAGTCTTCAAGAACGACGAATTCGAAAATAGTTAATATTCGTCAAAAAACAAAAAAGGAACAATAATAGAAGGAATACATTACCTGAAGTATCTTTTCACATTGCTGCATATAGTTGTGTGCTTGCATCTATGCTATTCATTTATTTCAGAGACAAAGTTTGTTGTTATTGGGGTTTTTTTAATCATAAATATTTCTACTGTCAGCGCAGTTGTCTGTCAGTGAAAAGTGATTATTCAAAAAAAAAAAAAAAAAATGGCGGTTGTATAGTTTCAGTTTATTTTTGGATATCAACGAGAAACTAGTTAGTGGCGTATTCTTTGTGAACATATTTCATTTATATAAACACTGTCTTTTCCATATAAACAATCAATAGCTAAAATATATTAGTAGCTTTTTTTCTTAAACAACATAAATTTTGCGATTTTCGTGCGTTATTAAATATGTCATAATTTAGTAATGAACTTTGAAGACAATATCAGAAATAACATATTATACAATTTTGTTTAATCATGATCCATTGTACAACTTATTGATACAACTATAGTAGCAGCACTGAACTATTCTTTTGAAGTTTTCAAAACGGTAACTAGACTTTGACCTGTATACTCACAGATGAACACAATAAGAAAAAAGTAATTAATTCTACCACTGCTGGGAACATGCCCTTTACAGCACTCTTTCTGTTCAAAAGATTTTTTCCATTCGACTTTATGCAGAATTTATTGAAAACAGCGCCACTTCCCTGGATCAGATGATATTCACCCCCATCCAATATTGATACATTTTACATGATTTAAAAAGGTATTTTTTTTAGTGTATGTGGGACATTTTTACTTTCACTTCGCTTCCAGTGCCCACACCTGAAAAATAACATCCAGACACTTATCATCTGTGTGTGACTATTCCACAGCAAATATGTAGGTTTAGTATTATAGAGAAAACATGCAGTATGCAGAGATTGATTCCGTGTTTTGAATGCATATTTCACAATCGGACCGTCCATTACCCATAATCCAAAGCTTATGCATGCATATAAATACACCGTCAGTGCGCTGTATTCAAGCTGTATAATTAGACTTTATCTATCCTACATGTACATATTCCAAAATCATTTGTAAATCCTACACACTTCATCAAAGTCGTAAATAATTTAATGAATCCGCTCCATCGATTAAAATAAATGTGAAAATAAAACTCAGGTTCGGCCGGGGTCGTGAAACCGTCTGATATTCTCAAGTTCTTCAGCAATGGTCACAAGAAAATGAACAAGTATCGAGATTGGTCTTGACGATCACAAAGTTATTGATTAATTAAACCTAATCGAATTAAAAAATAAGTTCCGATAAAAAAAATGAGGTAGGTTCAACGTTTATAATATTATACAGTTTTTTCGTTCATGATTTATCGGTATTAAAGCAAAAAATAGCGAGTCAATAATTTTATATATAGGCTGTACTAATTTTTACTAACTACTCATGTTTGGAAAAATATTCCGAACTCTTGCGACACCGTAGGAACTGGCACGATAACAGTCTCTCACTCTTTTAAGCATACTGCGTGCGACTTAAAGAATCTTGTATTTAAAAAACATGCATGAACATAATGTACAATTTTGTTTATCGTGTAATTTTTGTTTGTAACGTATATTTAAAAACCGTGTTAATGTATTATTAAAAGGTAATAGAAGTCACTCTATTTAGTACTATTCCATGACCATTTTTGTTCTGGCTTTTTGTTTGAATATATAACTTGAAATAGGAAGTTTTAATTTTAAAAAAATATTAGAGTATGATTACATCATTTCTAAACCAGTCTCAGGAACCAACATCCAGATAGTGACTTTCTGCATATTTAAATTCACTCGTGTTCATTACATTGAATCGGACCACTAAAGATTTTGACTGTTTAACACCTTTAAAACACATACATCAGTATTAAAAACAAAATCGACATTATAAGGAAAGAATTAATAACAAAACTTAGATATTAACATAGCAATAGAAGAAAACTTCTATTTAAAACGTTCTTTTTAACAAAAACACAGCCGATAGGAACATGAAATGGTGTTTTTATTAAGTTATACATTGGGTTAACTTCTTTGTTTATAATCACTTCAGCCAAGTATTTCTAAAGAAAATTAAGATGGTATGGAACATCTGTCGATATCAATGTGGATTAAAGTACTATATAATTTAGAAAAATTTCACCGGTTTAGAATTTTCAAATTTTACAATATTTAATCAAAAAATAGCTTTTAAAAATATTTGAAAAGGTAAAAATTGTAAAACCACCAGCGGGATTCGAACTCATGACTTACAGGTTCGTAGTAAACCCTCTAACCCACTACGCTACGGAGTTATGTGACCATTTTTGGAAAGAAACTACTTATATAATTACACTTTATTTTATTTTTTATTTCGATAAACATACGTAACAACATGGGAGTGTCCCATACCACCTTAATTGGAATTCATAGCTCTGTTGAAACTGACAGGATTGAAATATACATGCTCCGTTTATCAATTGGTCGAAACATTAATCGACTTAGCTAGGAAAAATCTGGACTGCACGAAAGAATCACGATGATATCAGACTCAAACTCCCATTTAAGATGATTTACCCTTTCCGTTTATTTAACGTATTGATGTACATTTATAATAATGTTTTAGTAAATTTTACCTACTATTTACGATCAATTCATTAATCTGTTAAAAGGAGGATTTAAATAGAAACAATAAAATACTTTCATTGATGAATTAGGCGGGTTATGACAGTAGCGATCATCGCAGACAAAATTACATAAACCGCTAGGGCGTGTTATGTTAATTATATGTAATTATTTATTTATTTACAATGTTGCCACCTTCATATCGTGCATAAATCACCAGAGAAAGCATTTATTTGTTTGATTTGGGCTTATTATACAAACCAAGTTTTGTCCCTCCAATTCATTAAAAAACCAAGGTGTGAATCATAGCTCTATAGTTACTGACAGAGCTGAAACCCTCACGATCCAGTTCTAAACATTAAATCGATCGGTCAAAAAAATCATGGGCAGAGATTAAAAAATATATGCGGAAAGAGTGAGATTTAGCACATTTTCTACAAATTCCCATAGTGCCTTCTAAAAATTCGATAACATTCAAAACTACACAGGAACTCGGGGTCGCTAATATTTTTTTTTTATCTGAAAACAATTGATATAACAGTAAAACTTCATGCAATATATTTCAACGAAATATATAGGGTAGAAATAATTAGACTCGGCCTCGTTAAGAATAAAAACTAGGAATTGTGTTTTTTAAGGGCATATCAGATTATTTTTGTACATGTAAATGCAGCGTTTTACTTAATATTAAGAGTGTGTGAGGAAACACAAGCACTAAATTGTTATCTAAACTTATGAGAAATTAAACAATACAAGTATTTACCGAATCGGAAACTTTGGAACTGTTCATTTTCTTTTTCTTTTTTGATTATATATATATATATATATATATATATATATATATATTAATCAAAAAAAGAAATAGAAAATGAACAGTTCCAAAGTTTCTATTCACTAGCGCTTTCTGGATTTACATCTTTCTTCAGGTGAATGTACATAAGTTATAAACTTGTTTTCCTTAGAAACGTTTACTATGACGTCATAATGTAACGAAAGTCTTTTCAGGGAAGGAATAAATATATGACGTCATAATACAATATAAAACGTTGAAGTTCGGGAAAACTGAATTAGACACAATATGATCATAACGACATCAATAAATTTACAAATACAAAGACTGGCTAGAACAAAGATGATTATACAGATATTTAATGTTTGTTGAGTTTTGGGGAAAATAATTTAATGAAATAGTTCTCTTTCACAAGTCTCATGGCGGTTGAATCGGTTTTAAGTTTATAAAATGGGACTACTTTATAATCTCCCTTAGCACATCTGTCAAAATGTTCACTGCATGGGGTGTTTCTTGTACTGGGAACATTGATCTGTTGGCGATGGACGCGCATGCGGGCGGTAAGTTGTGTTCCGGTTTGGCCGATGTAATTTTCGCCACAGTGGTTACATGTAATACAGTAAAGCAGATTTTTGGATTTACACGACATATTTTTATTAACATAAAAAGTTTTGCCACATTTAAAAGAAATAAAATCTCCTGTCTTTAGGAAAGGACACGTGCTGCACCAGGAATCTCCGCATTTGGAAACAACATATTTTTCTGGTGTTGAATGAAATTTTGCTGAAACAACTGTTCATTTTCTTTTTCTTTTTTGATTATTTATACTGTGTGATATCACCTTTCACTCATTTTAAATTATATATATATATATATATATATATATATATATATATATATATATATATATATATATATATATATATATATATATATATATATAATAAAAAATAACAGAAAGTCGATTCAAAACTATACCGGTTTCATTATAATCTTCAGGAGTTTTGAACATGTTTTGTATATGTTGCGCTTTTCAGAGTTCATTATGACGTCATAGTATAAGCGTTTTGTAATAGTACGGGAAAAACATAATATATTCAAATATTCTATAATTGTACAAGAACAAACATAAAATATATTCAAACATTCATAATTATAATGCATTCAGTTTTGGTTTATATAATGAAATGAAATGTTTTTCTTTTGTTTCACGCTCTTTTTCGGTTGTTATTTTATAAAATTTATAGATAGGACACACTGTAAAGTTCGGAAAAATGTTCTTGGCACAGTTTCTGAGATGTCCGCTAACAGCCTTGCACTGGTATTTTGTTTCACGAATTTGTTGTCGGTGGACGGTCATTCGATGTCTGAGGGTATCCCCGGTTTGACCAATATAGTTTTCTCCACATCCTGCACATTTTATAACGTAGATTAGATTAGAACTTTCACATGTAATAGAGGAATGTATATTAAAATTTCTGCCGTTTTTGAACTCGAACTGGTGGCCTTCTTGTAGGTAAGGGCAGGTGGCACATCTTGGCTTCTGGCATTTACGGACATCTGGTGTTTCTTCGATATTTTCAAATTTGGCACGGGTTAAAATCTTTTTCAGAGACAGACTTTGTCGTTTACTTTTAATGATCTGAAATATGTTTAAGACTTCATTAAATATATATACTTAAATAAATAAATTTTCTGAGAAAATTCCGTTTGTAACTACACATAATCCGTGTAACCATAATATTTTTAAATCAGCAAAACGTTTTTTTTAATATTAGAACAATCACAAAATATGAAAAAAACTGTTAAACCAATCATCTATCATAAACAGCAGAAGACAAGCGCCGAATCTGAGGACAATTCTCTCCAAAGCAAAGTTCTCGTCCAGCAATACCATTTCCATCAAAAAGTGCGGCGACCCCCGATGTAGAACATGTGACCTTATATAGGAGGGAGAAGGAATAATATTAAAAAGCGGCCAAATTTTAAAACCTAATACCCCAATGAACTGCAAATCGTCTAATTTGATATATTGTGCGACTTGTCTAACATGTGGAGAAAATTATATTGGCCAGACTAACCAGCTCAACGCCCGAGTGAGAGTCCACAAACAACAAATAAAGGACGAAACAGTGAGAAACACTTCATGTTCCGAAAATGTTGCGAAGTGCGAAAAGGGAACATTTAAAATATTTCCGTTTTACAAAATGTGGACTTCAAATGAAATCGCCCGAACCACAAAAGAGGACTATCTTATTAGAATATTTAACCCGAAACTTTATCGAAAATAGATTTATCATATATATAATTTTTTATATGTATTGTATTATATGTCTATGCATTGCTTAACTGCGTTGATAAAGTTCACGCCATCGCTACCTTGATGTACATTGTGACGTCATAATGAACTTTAAAAAACACGACGTCATTGACAACTTAATTTTGTATAACTGTCTGAAGAGCCGACATGGCTGAAAGCGCTAACAGTAAACAATTAATTTAATTTGGACTGTCGCATTCTGCTTTATTTATTTAAGTATTTTTTGCTGAACCAAGGCTTTATTTATCTACACACACACACACACACACACACACACACACACACACATATATATATATATATATATATATATATATATATATATATATATATATATATATATATATATATATATATATATATATATATATGTATATATATATATATATATATTTTTGCAAATCTTATCCAACGTTGTCAGATCCTAAATAATTTCCCGATGACAAACTCACACTACATTTTCCGCCATGACGTTAAGTAGTCAATCTGCGTTCTTGTTAACCCTGTTCTGGAATGTTCGATCTATCAAAACAAATATCGTGGATTGAAGAAACAAATGGGCTTACTTTTTTGTTAAAATTTTGTTTTATCTTGATATCTATGCATTACTGAAAATATGTTCAGTTTTTATGTAATAATTCAATATTTTTTTTATTGGAAGCATATACTTTGATGCAAACTTCTATGAACTTACATCCACCACAGCGTGTTTACCACCATACTTTCATTTTTGTGCTATTTGGGACAGGTTTATAGAAAATGAAATGCAATGTATTTCTCAAAAATGGTTTATCAGGTAAAATTCAAAAATGGTTTACAGACATCAATTCTCACGTGTTGAAAAAATTAAAGGTGTATGCATGCACTTTGTTGCAGGCACTTCAAGTTATATTGGCAAAAGATGTTATTTTTTAAGTATATATATTTAGTCCAAAGAACTACTTTTATTTAAAAACACGATCTTCACTCAAACAATCGCCTTCACTACGCGAGCCAGTTCTACAAGGGTTGTTAAAAAAGTTCGCGGACAAAGTGACTATCGGCAACATTACTGTGTACTTTTTAGGATGGAGTATGTTTTATTAAATGACTACCAAATTGAAATAAACTCGGACAAAAATTATATGAATTAAATATTTTTCAAAGGATAAGGCAATTTTTACACTGCATAAATTAGATCTATGTACCATTTCATATTTCCACGACGTCAACTGACGTATATTGTAAACCTTTGTTCTATAAAAATAGCAGTATCGAAGAGCCATTTGGTCTCCATCAGAGATTTTACTGAGTGCACACAAAATTGAAGAACCGGTGCTCCAAGATGTCCATTGACGTCAACGTTATTATTCATTTTTCAAGCGTTGTTTATCTAAATTCGGCGTTAAAAAGGTCGAAAATTCTTCAATTTATAAATTAAATAATTGAAACTTTTGTATTAATTTTATGTTAATATGTAATTTTGAATCATGCGTACGGAATGACGATTGTGTTTGTATCGCCTACCAACCAGTGTAGATTGTCACGTTACCCACAGAGGGTATATAAACGAGCACGTCGCAGTCGCAGCGTTTAATTTCACTAGCAGAGTTCGAGCAGAGAGGAATTGCAACACCAAGGTATTATTTTTGTAGGTGGGTTGCCTTGTAAGAGAGGCTTGCTACATCGATAATTTAAGAACATTCGTTTTTGAAGGCCGACCACTAGTTGGTCATTATAGAGGCTATAATCTTAAAGGTTAGCCTAGATTAGTCGTCGCTGATACTCTAGTAGTATTAGGGAAGGGTAAGTTAGAGGAGGTAAACTGTCCGTCCTGCAGAAGGTGTTAACACAGTGACTGCCTCTGCTGAGGGTTTACCCCGCGAGTAGGTAATATAGCTAGGGCGTGCCGCGGGTATTCACTCCCGCTTCAAGGTATCACACCGGTAATTGTTTTCACTATATAACACTATAGAGGGGAAAAAATTCTTAAAAATCAGTTTGTATTTTTCATGACAAAATATTCGGAGGAAATGTTATTTGTTACCTATCTCATCAGCTAACACCATAAAAAGGGCAAGCGATACTGCATTTTCTCAAAATATCTAGCTCCAAACAGGTCTACCCTCAAAACCACGTGTTTTCCATTTGTATGTAAACAGACTGCACACTCCCCAGGAAGCTGCTGCATGAGCCCTGAAAGAAGTAGTCCCTGTGAAAAAAATCATCACCTAACAAAATACATGAAATATCCTACTCAGTGGTACAAAAAATTTTAAAACTGAGTAAACGAAAATGTAAAAATGCAGTCAAGGAAAAAAATAATTCTGAAGTATATATGGAACTACAATTGACTAAGTTCATTTTGATTGGCCGATTACCGGTGTGATACCTTAAATAAGGCATATAATAGTGTTTACCTCGTAAAGCTTCGATCCCGGCCGCCATATTCATTTTGTGATTTTACTCTAAGTGAAGGCATACCATTTTGTAAATATTCGTAGGACAATTGTAATCTATGATCATTTTAGAGAGGAAAATAATTAATGTTTAATATTTTTATATTTTACCCGTAGACCCTAAAACTGACTAGGTACGGACCCCTCGACACGTTACACAATCCAAAATGATCCTCATAAATTATGTTGATCTCATATGAAATCAGTCATTCATTTTTATGCACTTAATCGGTACATTTTTTTGATAAAGAAAAATGCATACAAAATAAAAAAAAATGTCCGCAAACTTTTTTAAAAACCCTCGTACTTGTGAAATACGATTTAGAAATAAATTTGTTTAACAAAAGTTTGTCAAAAGTAAATTAATAAGCTTAATATGAAACGAATCTACCTTATCAAACGTTTCGTACTTTGAGTAAAAACATACACTAAACTCAGCTGAATGTACTAGATAATCAAGATGTTTTGGGAAAAGATACACCTAGACGCAAATATATAATGCGATATTCAAAAACAAACAGCTGTCCTGGTATATTTGCCCCTCTCAATCATTTCAAAAGAGGACATTTTGTATTATAACGAGTGCTTATGGCTTAAATTCTGAAACAATAATTTGAATGTGTAATAAATCAAAATAAATAATAGTTTCCTTTTCTCATTATGAAAACTTTCTCGTTTTTTATTGCTTTTGTGGTGATAACTTGTAGGATGCAGAATATTGAAAATATTTACAGCAAAATTAAGAAAAAAAAAATTAATTGTATGAATCTATTGATAGGAAGCTATTCTGTACAAAATATTTCTATAGAGAATGACACAAAATAAAACTTTCATGGAAATATGTTCTTTCCTACTAATTTGAGTTAATATAAAAAAATCACTAAAACGTGGCGTAAAACATGGTAAATAAACACTTTTTTATAATTTTAACGAAAAGGTTTTTAGAATATGCATGTTATACATTGTATTTATACATTGCGTTATTCACAATAATTTGTTAAATAAATATCAATAAATGATTGATCATAAGAGTTAGATGGCACGAAACTTTTATGATTTTTTTTATACAATTCATTATATCTAGGAAATATGTGTCTTGGAACAGTGTTACTAGAAGTTCCTAGTTCTGAGTACGTACAAATACCTTTAATACACCCCTTTTAAGGTCAATCACTAATTTCTAGTCAGTTCATGTAAAGTTGATCCATAGTTTTTTTTTTCTTTAATTTTGACCTTTTATATTTCGTCCATTTTACATTATCTTTCAGCTTTTTAGATCACCCAGCTAGCTAATTCCTTGCAAAGGGTTGAAATTCCTTACCGTGTGCATGTTGTACTATTACATGTCAGAACTTAACAATTATAGTTTACTCAGTTCAATCCACTTTGTTTTCGGGGGTATTTTTTACCCCGTCTGTAACTTGCAGATGCACTTTGTAGTCAACACAACAGTCAAAGCCGCTCATTTTCAAAGTACTTGTTTTTCTGTATATTCTTATGAACTTAACATTTCTAGCACACGACACACTTATATTAAAACTTTTAGTTCCCTAAAAATCCTTACAATGTCATAAATGGGCATGACAATAGTCTTGATTTTGTAACAGATAATTGTACAATCAACAACCTTGCCTCAATAATGCATAATATTGGGTCGCTTTTAAGATAATTGCAATAAACTTTCCGAGTCTAATGGCCCTAAAAATGGGACCAGTATATTTTCCTTCATACATTTGTATCATATTAAAGACTCAGATATATTAACATTTTTTTGTTCTTGCACTTGCACGGATCGAATTTGTTGTTCTTTCTAAACAAAATGTAGTTGGTTAATTTAGGGGAAAGCGATGTAGATTCTTTAATGGGACACCGGTAAATCAATCAGAAAAATCGATTAAGAATATCAACATACATTTTACTTCTTCACAACGCTTATCAAAATGTGTCGCTTTATCTCTATATATTGCATCAAACTTAAGGGACTTTGACCCTTAAAAATTCCTAAATCCCTACATATGCGACAAACATGTAATATATTTTTCCAGTCTGTTGGTCCGTAATCATGAAGGGATTACCCCCTTTTTACTAAAATCATACAAAAGTTGTCAAGGACCAAAGTTTGAAGCAGTATGCGTGCAGGGTTCTGAAAATATTTTATGAAGCATGTCTTTTAAAGGAAGACTAAAGTTCTACAAATACAACTGATTTTGATCAAAATACAAGTAGACGTGCTCCTACTAAGTTTGATATAATGTATATGTTAATCAGAGATTGATAAAAAGAATTACTGTACTTTTTAGCTGAACAAATTATTCTAGAGACATTTAAACTTTTGTTTTAGATTTATAAAACTTTATTCATTCTAAACACAGTAAATTGATTTAATTTTTACTTACATTACAAAGTAATATAAATAAGTTTGTGGGTATAAGATATAAAAAACCTGATTCAATCCATTACCAAATATAGTCGCCTTGTCACTTTTAAGACGTGTACTGTTCAATAAATTCATTCAATTCATACACAAAATCTAATCAATAAATAGTTAATCTACAATCATTATATAAACTAGTTAGTTTGTTAACATTTAATAGATATGTATTGCACAGTCAGTGTATTGACATTTAACATAGCGATTCAATCTATATACAATTTACAGTCTTCCTGTTACTGCTAAGACATGTAGTACTACATTATACTTTATTTTAACGTTTGATTACATGCAATACTGGATTTTCTTCACTTTACCTTTGAATTTCTCAACCACAAATAGATGGTCTTTGGTGTCCACACTCATACCCCATGGGCAATGCATATCACTGGTAACAATGTTGCGGAGGAATTGTCCGTCCTGATCAATGATTTGGATACAATTGCTATTAAAGTTTGCTGTCAGGATCCGACCTTTGCTGTCCGTACTGATGCCACGTGGGTGAAATGATTCCTTGATAGTATCAGGAGAACCAGTGTAGGTAAACCGGAGTTTCCCGTATTTATTGACCACCACTACTGCACGGGCTCTACATTATGCCACACAGATATCTAGGTTCTTGTTCTCACTTATGTATTTAATGCCACCAGATGAATAGAGAGGTTGACCTTTGTCATCGTATTGAATACTTTGTTTCTTGGTGGAGCCAGAGTACAGTTCAACTTTTGTTTGTTTATCATCATCACTTTCCATGACAACCAGGAAGTCACCAGAGGAGGTACTACATACACTGCGAGGTTTCCACCCTCGTAGTCTGATCACTGTCTCCATCTCGGAAGTCTTTACTGTGTTCACAGTTCTATCATCATAATCAGTATAAACTAGATCCCCATTCCTTGCCACTGCTATGTCTGATGGTTTGTTCCCTGACTTTGTTTGGACTGACTTCAAAAGTTCCCCCCGAATGGTGTAGAGACTTATGAGATTGATATCACAAAAGGTCCATATTTTTTCATCACTCAGACAGGAAACGCTGCTAATTGGATTAAATCATGAGGGAATCCCTTACACTCGCTGCTAATCTTTATGATTGTTCGTGGTCTATCAATGATTACTTTGTCCGAAGGAGGGAAATTGTCACCAAAGGAATCTATTCCGTAGTTATGTTCTTCTGTGCTAATAGATGACGCTGATATAGAGCCAAACTGTTGATAAAACTGTTCTATGTTAACACTATGAGGGTTAAAACTTGGTAAAGATACTGTGAGTTTTGGCGGCAATTTTCTAAATTCAGATTGCACTACTGGCTCTAAAAAGTACTGAAAGTGCCATTTTTTACTGATAGTTTCTGATATTTACTGATATTGTACTGTTAGTGCTGAGAATTGCTGATATTTACTGATAATTTTACTGCTGTTACTGATAATTGCTGTTGGTTCTGATATTTACTGATATTTACTGATGCTTTTGCTGTGAGCTCTGATAATACTGATATTTACTGAGATTTACTGTTGGTACTGAGAATTGCTGATAATTACTGAGAATTACAGGCAGGGGATTTTTAAGAGATTAATTTTAATTACTGTAACATGCAAATTATATTTATTTAAAATTATCGGTAAACAAATACCGGGCATTTTTTAAAAAGAAATATGTAAGATCTAACTAAAGTTTTATCAACAGTAACTTCTTTTTTACAACCACAAAAATTAGATTTGATTATTCTTCTTATAATCTGCTTATTTTTTTCAATGCATATTTTTTCTGTTTGTTCTTGTTCTAAGTTTTATTTTAGCTGTATAACACAATTCAGCACATAAATAAATGAATGTAGAAATTGCAGAATTGCTATATATCCCATCCACATGCGCCAATCCACTCTATACTACAGTGTTACATTGTATATATAGAACAATCCATAGTAAAAAAAAATTATAAAGATTTTAACCACTTTATGTAATTGATAAACATCTATTTAATGATTCTAAATTTTGAGCGATCAACTCTTTAATTGAACCGTGTTAAATATTTATAATTATAAACTTAAGATGTTTTTATCCCGGCCATAATCACTAATTTTGTTTTCAAAATAAAATCAAACACTTTTGTTTCACATCGTATTTCCCGGCCATTTGTATTTGCTTATTCTGAGGCTGCAAGACATATACACAGGTGGTCAATTTTCACACCTTGCCACGGTCTCTCTGTCGTGTATATATTCTGAGCGCTGTCTGTTAGTTCTGAGGGTTTTCTTGATCCCAGACATACAAAAGAATCTTTTCAGCGACTGCCAGACATATACACAGGTGGTCAATTTTCACACCTTGCCGTGGCCACCCTGTCGTGTGTATAGTCTGAGTGCTCTCTGTTAGTTCTGAGGTTTTTCTTAATCCCAGACATACAAAATATTTTTTTCTGCTTGCTTTTAGGCGTGGAGATTAAATATCTAAGCGTTCATAGATTAATGAAAATCAGTTAAATTGTGTGTCTTATTTTCAAAATTATATAGCCGCTGGTCATATTACCGCATACAAGTGCATGAATAAAGTATTAATGAGAGAGAGAGAGAGAGAAAGAGAGAGAGAGAGAGAGAGAGAGAGAGAGAGAGAGAGGTTTTCAATCAAATCGCTGTTGCAATCGGTGGTTATGATACTGTAATAGGACATAATCATGCTTATGCCTTTCTGCATGGACGCCTCAAAATACGTTATAATAGATTATCTGAGATAGAGAGAGAGAGAGAGAGAGAGAGAGAATTAAAGCATGATAAGCTGTAACACTTTTTCACTATATTTAGCTGGTGTTCTTTGTAGTCTAAGAAAAGTTTACACTCGAAATCTGTGTTTGAAATGGCGGTTGTGATGCTGAAATAGAACTTTATCGTGCTAATGCCGTTATGCCATTTTGACTCGGAAACACAAATTTTAGGACTAGATAATATATATGCGAGAGAGAGAGAGAGAGAGCAGGGTGGGCAGATTTACAATAATAGAACTAGATCATGACAACATTACTTAGCCGTGCAACAGAAGATATATTACATATGTATTAAAAGAGAAAGAGTGAAAGGTCAGACAATAAAAATTATTCTTCGCCGATT
>NW_026441675.1:0-27722 GCF_025612915.1 Magallana angulata
GCTAGTCGTTAATCATATGTCTTCAAGCTTTTTGATCAATTGATCTGGTCTAGTATAAAACATTGATGTATTAAAAAGCAATATGACAACTCTAAGTTAATCTAAATAATTATAGAAAATTGGTTATGAAAATTAATTAGGATTGCATGTTTACTTATTAGGAAATTAATTCCCGGTTAAACTATTAGTAACTTTTCATTAAAAATCAATGCAATCTCTCTCTCTCTCTCTCTCTCTCTCTCTCTCTCTCTCTCTCTCTCTCTCTCTCTCTCTCTCTCTGTATTAAACTCCTTAGAGTACATGTATAGAAAACACTAGTTCTACATTTACATGTATGTTGTGTATGTTCTGACCAGGGCTGCGAAATGATAAAGAATAGGTAATAAAAACTAGACACGATCTCGTTGCGAGCAACGAGGAGGTCTTCCGTACGATTTTGAGAAGAAAATATGACATCATCTAATTTGATTTTCGACAACAAAACATGATATGTAAAAAGGAGTGAAGTACTAATGCTTTATTGTGTCGCTTTTTATAAGTTCTATTACATTGCTTTTTTAAAATACTTGCATTTCTTCCAATTAAGATTGAAAAGATTAAACTTGTTTACATCGGGTCCCTAAAAACCCTAATTGGGTAACGCAAGAGAAAATAATTATATTGTTAGGATATATAAACGTATTATACCTAATCTAGCTTTAATAACCTTTCAAAAAATGGCTCTCATTAAAGGGCTATAGATAAAAGATTTTAGAGTCCTTTGATCCCCTAATTTAAGGGGCCAGCCCCTTGTTCTTGAAATCAAACGAAAGGACATTTAATTCTGAACACATTTTGTCAACAAGTGTTTAAAAATTCGTTACCGTTCTGGAGATATATGAGAAAGAAGATTTTAGATGCCGATCCCTTATTTCCTTAAAGGGGTCGTTTGGCGAAATTTTTAAGGTTGCATGTTGTTATGAACATCTTTTTAAACATTTTTTTTTATCTTTATTGCATTGCAAAATATCTCTCTTTTCTAAAAATATGGGTAATCAAAATTTTGGACTTTTGGTCCCTAAAAATCTTTAATTACGTAATAAATGACAAAATCATTTCATTGATTGGATACTTAACTGTGAGATAAACATATTTGCTTCTATTACCTTTCACAAAATATCTCTCAGTAAAGGGCTACAGATTAAAGACTTTAAAGCCCTTTGGTCCCCTTATTTCAGGGGCCAGTCCCTTTTTCTTGATATTAAATAAAAGCTCATATTATTTTTGACAAATTTTGTTCAACAAGTGTTTAGAAATTTGTTACCATTCTGGAGATATATGAGAAAGAATGTTTTAGGGGCCGATCCCTTATCTCCTTATAGGGGCCGTTGAACGAAATTTTGAAGGTTGTATAATGTTAAAAACATTAATTTAATCAACTTTTCTTCTGTATTGCATTACAAAATATTTTTCCTTTCTGAGATATGCGTGATCAAAATTTTGGACTTTTGGCCCCTAAAAACCCTTAATTGCGTAACAAATAATAAAATGATTACATTGTTTGGATACATAACTGTAAGATGAACATATTTGCTTCTATAACATTTCACAAAATATCCCTCAGTAAAGGGCTACAGATTAAAGACTTTAGAGCCCTTTGGTCCCCTTATTTTAGGGGCCAGCCCCTTTTTATTGATATTAAATGAAAGCTCATATAATTCTTGACAAATTTTGGTCAACAAGTGTTCAGAAATTCGTTACCGTTCTGGAGATATATGAAAAAGAATTTTTAGGGGCCGATCCTTTATCTCCTTTTAGGGGCCGTTTAACAAAAATTTAAAGGTTGCATATTGTTGAGAACATCTTTTTGAACAACATTCCTTCTGTATTGCATTACAAAATATTTTTTCTTTCTGAGATATGGGTGATCGAAATTTTGGACTTTTGGCCCCTAAAAACCCTTGATTACGTAACACATAATAAAATGATTACCTTGCTTGAATACATAACTGTGAGATAAACATATTTGCTTCTATAACTGTTCACAAAATATCCCTCAGTAAAGGGATACAGATGAAAGACTTTAGAGCCCTTTGGTCCCCTAATTTCAGGGGCCAGTCCCTTTTTCTTGATATTAAATGAAAGGTCTTGTAAATATAAACTTTTTTTGTATTACATGTTTTAACAAAATATTTTTCAGAAAAGAGTTAAACTAAGAAAACCATGAAAAATTACGACGTTTTTTAGTCTCAATTTTCGGGACCAGGCGAGCTTTAACGACGTTTGAGCAAGACAAATATGAATGCCAAATAGCACATCTACAATCTCTTGTCTACAATCCCTGAAAGTTTGAACTCAATATCTTTTACCGTTTATGAGGAGATCCCTGGACAAGCCGACCCTCTGAAAATCGCTAAAACGTCATTATCTCAAGAACGGAAGTGACGTCATCATAATAAAAAAATATGTATTTAGTTTAAATAAATATCTATCGGATCTAAAAGTTTCATGAAAATCGATTGAGCCATCTCCGAGAAATCGCCTGCACAAAAATGCGTAAGAAAAAAAAACAAGAATAACTAGATTCGATCTCGTTGCGAGCAACGAGTGGGTCTTCCGTACGATTTTTGAATAGATTAGATTAAACTTATCAATTCAAAGATAAAATCGTAGATCTAAGCGAAAAACAAACAGAAAAAAATTTGCGGCACTCGGGACTTGAACCCGGGTCGCCTGGGCCATGTTCACGACTATATCGACTGAGCTACTCGGACTCTCGCTTCAGGACTTTGACGCTTAATTTCTCGAGAATGCCTTGATCGATTTTAAAACAAATTACATATTCTAAATTAGTAAGAGGGTCTCTATAATGTGTAAAAATTTCAAAAAAAAATATTAGAAAATAAAAAAGTCGAAAAATTCAATTTTTCAAAATTCCTTCTGGAGAAGACTGGAAGTGACGGCGGACATTTTTTAGACAATAGTGCACCAGAAAAACGTTAAATCTATCATCTCTAAAAATTTCAGCTCTATATCTTCAGTCGTTCTTGAGAAACGTCGCAGACAAATTTGACTTTAAAAAAATCGTTTAATGACGATAACTTCCGACCGGAAGTGAAATTTTAAAAACCGTTCGGCGGTACAAACTTCAGTTGACAAGGCACCATCCCTGAAAATTTGACTGAAATCGAGAAAGCCATCTCCGAGAAATCGCCTGCACAAAATCGGTAAGAAAAAAAAAAGAATAAGAATAATAAGAAAAGTGAAAAAGAAACATTACAATAATAGAAGGGTCTTCCGCTGAAGACGGAAGACCCTAATAATTAAAGACTGTTTTTGCCTAAATCTTAATGAACGAGTGTTTTCAACTTGTACTACAGTCCAACAACCCCTTTATGTTGAATATTTTAGTAAGAAAATAAAAAAAAAAAAAAAAAAAAATGGAGAGAAAGAAATAGAGAGAAAGAAGAAATCTTGGCTCCGGCATGGCCTTTGCAGGTGTCATAACAGTATTTCAGCAAAGGTTCACGTCAAAACATGGCTGACGCGAAATAATTCCCGAATTTCTCTTTGAATTTGGGGCGTTTCCGCCCGGGAGAGGAGCTGAATTTTTGTATGAGATGAGGAACGATGTGTGAGATGTCTGACTACACAGGTTTGGTAACAGTGCGATGTCATTTGAAATATTGATGCGTGTTTTCGTCTGGAGGGGGGTGAAAAGACCCGAGCTTGATTTTCGTCGTAAATAAATCGAAAGTAGAATTTTGAGGTGTGGATCTCGGATTCGGTTAACGACAATTAGGGGAAGTCAAGTCCTAAAACAATGACTGATGCATTTTACACATGTATTTCAGTGTTGAGATTTTTTTTCGTGTCGTTTATTATTGTGTTTGACTGTTTTATTTCAACAGGATTGATAAAATCATTATAAATGTAGAAATAACGAAATCAGTAACACGTAATTTTATTCGGTAAAAATTTGATGACAGTAATTTCCACAGTTCTAACATTCATAAGTAGTTCACACGCTATCGTAGATACAGACTAAACGGAAAACAAGAAATATACATGCAACAGAAATATTACGCGGCTGCTTACATCCCTTGTACTGTGTACATTTTAAGTCCTCGTACAGGCTATACTTGCCGCTTGATCTCAGGAATTTCTTCTGAATTGTTCAATCCGCTGCATATTTGTCAGATAATAAGAATGGGGTCCGAGGTACATTTACACAAAATTTCATTGGGATTGAGTGAAGGGCTCGGGAGTTAGAATTTTTTTCTACAGTACATGTGAAGCACGCCAATCAAAACTCAAATGTCAAAAAATTCATTACTCTCTTAAAAGTGAACGAATTGGTCTGGTAATTAGTACAGTAATCTAGAATGGTACTAGGTTGAAAATAAAGGTCCAAGATGAAAGATTCAGTCAAATCAGTCCATAAAAACTTAATGATTTTGTGAATAGGGGGGGGGGGGTCAGTGCGTGTAGTGTGTAAATTTTATTTCCGCGTATAGGCTATAAGCGACGTTTGATTCTTCTTAATTGTTCAATCCGCTGCATATTTGACAGACAATAAGAATGGGGTCCGAGGTTTATATTCACGAATTTTCATTAGCATTGAGTGAAGGACTCGGGAGTTAGATTTTTTTTGTACAGTACATGTCAAACACGACGATGGAAGCTCAAATGCCAAAAAGTTCATAACTCTGTTAATAATGAACGAATTGGTCTGGTAATTAGTACAGTAATCTAGAATGATACTAAGTTGATATTAAAGGTCCAAGATCAAAGATCAAGTAAAATCGGGTCAGAAAAACTAAATGATTTTATGAATGGGGGGGGGGGGGGGTCGGTCAGTGACTTCTATATTAAACGGAGAATATTAAATTCTAAATATCACATATTACACAATTTTTAAACAAAATACATATGTTAGAACAATGTATAAGCGTTGTTTTAAAGATGTAACTTTTGATTTTTTTCAACATGTTAACTTTATTTCAGTATGAATACATAGCTATGGATCTCAATACTCAAATACGGGGAAAAGCGATATTATTGTAACTTCTTTTACTAAATCAAAACAGAAAAGAACAGAATCCATCATTTTAAAGATAAAAAAATCAGATCTAAGCACAAAAAGAGGGGGAAAGAAATTCGGCACTCGGGGCTCGAACCCGGGTCGTCTAGGCACATGACCACGACTCTAACGACTGAGCTACCCGGACTCTCGCTTCAGAACTTTGACGCCTAATTTCTCGAGAATGCCTTGATCGATTTTAAAACAAATTACATATTCTGAATCAGTGAAAGGGTCACTATAAGGTGTAAAAATTTCGAACAAATACATTAAAAAATAAAAAAGTCAAAAAATTCAATTTTTGAAATTTCCTTCCGGTGACGACCGGAAGTGACGGCGGACATTCTCTATACCGAGGTGCACCAGAAAAACGGTAGTTCTATCATCTCTGAAAATTTCAGCCTTTTATCTTTACTCGTTTTTGAGAAACCCGACAGACAAAATTGACTTTTTAAAATCGTAAACGGACGATAACTTCTGACCGGAAGTGTTTTTTCAAAAAATAAAAATTATATATCAGCTTTAGCTAAAAACACGTTTATATTGAAAATTTGAATGGAATCGACCGAGACATCTCTGAGAAATCGTCTGCACAAAATCGGTAAGAAAAAAAAAGAATTATAATAATAAGAATAAGAAAAGTGAAAAAGAAACAATAGAATAATAGAAGGGTCTTCCGCTGAAGACGGAAGACCCTAATAATTAAAGACTGTTTTTGCCTAAATCTTAATGAACGAGTGTTTTCAACTTGTACTACAGTCCAACAACCCCTTTATGTTGAATATTTTAGTAAGAAAATAAAAAAAAAAAAAAAAAAAAATGGAGAGAAAGAAATAGAGAGAAAGAAGAAATCTTGGCTCCGGCATGGCCTTTGCAGGTGTCATAACAGTATTTCAGCAAAGGTTCACGTCAAAACATGGCTGACGCGAAATAATTCCCGAATTTCTCTTTGAATTTGGGGCGTTTCCGCCCGGGAGAGGAGCTGAATTTTTGTATGAGATGAGGAACGATGTGTGAGATGTCTGACTACACAGGTTTGGTAACAGTGCGATGTCATTTGAAATATTGATGCGTGTTTTCGTCTGGAGGGGGGTGAAAAGACCCGAGCTTGATTTTCGTCGTAAATAAATCGAAAGTAGAATTTTGAGGTGTGGATCTCGGATTCGGTTAACGACAATTAGGGGAAGTCAAGTCCTAAAACAATGACTGATGCATTTTACACATGTATTTCAGTGTTGAGATTTTTTTTCGTGTCGTTTATTATTGTGTTTGACTGTTTTATTTCAACAGGATTGATAAAATCATTATAAATGTAGAAATAACGAAATCAGTAACACGTAATTTTATTCGGTAAAAATTTGATGACAGTAATTTCCACAGTTCTAACATTCATAAGTAGTTCACACGCTATCGTAGATACAGACTAAACGGAAAACAAGAAATATACATGCAACAGAAATATTACGCGGCTGCTTACATCCCTTGTACTGTGTACATTTTAAGTCCTCGTACAGGCTATACTTGCCGCTTGATCTCAGGAATTTCTTCTGAATTGTTCAATCCGCTGCATATTTGTCAGATAATAAGAATGGGGTCCGAGGTACATTTACACAAAATTTCATTGGGATTGAGTGAAGGGCTCGGGAGTTAGAATTTTTTTCTACAGTACATGTGAAGCACGCCAATCAAAACTCAAATGTCAAAAAATTCATTACTCTCTTAAAAGTGAACGAATTGGTCTGGTAATTAGTACAGTAATCTAGAATGGTACTAGGTTGAAAATAAAGGTCCAAGATGAAAGATTCAGTCAAATCAGTCCATAAAAACTTAATGATTTTGTGAATAGGGGGGGGGGGGGGTCAGTGCGTGTAGTGTGTAAATTTTATTTCCGCGTATAGGCTATAAGCGACGTTTGATTCTTCTTAATTGTTCAATCCGCTGCATATTTGACAGACAATAAGAATGGGGTCCGAGGTTTATATTCACGAATTTTCATTAGCATTGAGTGAAGGACTCGGGAGTTAGATTTTTTTTGTACAGTACATGTCAAACACGACGATGGAAGCTCAAATGCCAAAAAGTTCATAACTCTGTTAATAATGAACGAATTGGTCTGGTAATTAGTACAGTAATCTAGAATGATACTAAGTTGATATTAAAGGTCCAAGATCAAAGATCAAGTAAAATCGGGTCAGAAAAACTAAATGATTTTATGAATGGGGGGGGGGGGGGGGGGGTCGGTCAGTGACTTCTATATTAAACGGAGAATATTAAATTCTAAATATCACATATTACACAATTTTTAAACAAAATACATATGTTAGAACAATGTATAAGCGTTGTTTTAAAGATGTAACTTTTGATTTTTTTCAACATGTTAACTTTATTTCAGTATGAATACATAGCTATGGATCTCAATACTCAAATACGGGGAAAAGCGATATTATTGTAACTTCTTTTACTAAATCAAAACAGAAAAGAACAGAATCCATCATTTTAAAGATAAAAAAAATCAGATCTAAGCACAAAAAGAGGGGGAAAGAAATTCGGCACTCGGGGCTCGAACCCGGGTCGTCTAGGCACATGACCACGACTCTAACGACTGAGCTACCCGGACTCTCGCTTCAGAACTTTGACGCCTAATTTCTCGAGAATGCCTTGATCGATTTTAAAACAAATTACATATTCTGAATCAGTGAAAGGGTCACTATAAGGTGTAAAAATTTCGAACAAATACATTAAAAAATAAAAAAGTCAAAAAATTCAATTTTTGAAATTTCCTTCCGGTGACGACCGGAAGTGACGGCGGACATTCTCTATACCGAGGTGCACCAGAAAAACGGTAGTTCTATCATCTCTGAAAATTTCAGCCTTTTATCTTTACTCGTTTTTGAGAAACCCGACAGACAAAATTGACTTTTTAAAATCGTAAACGGACGATAACTTCTGACCGGAAGTGTTTTTTCAAAAAATAAAAATTATATATCAGCTTTAGCTAAAAACACGTTTATATTGAAAATTTGAATGGAATCGACCGAGACATCTCTGAGAAATCGTCTGCACAAAATCGGTAAGAAAAAAAAAAGAATTATAACTAGATTCGATCTCGTTGCGAGCAACGAGTGGGTCTTCCGTCCAATTTTTGAATAGATAAGATTAAACTTATCAATTCAAAGATAAAATCATAGATCTAAGCGAAAAAAAGAGAAAAAATTTTTGCGGCAATCGAGGCTTGAACCCGGGTCGCCTGGGCCATGTCCACGACTATAACGACTGAGCTACTCGGACTCCGCTTCAGAACTTTGACGCTTAATTTCTCGAGAATGCCTTGATCGATTTTAAAACAAATTACATATTCTGAATCAGTAAAAGGGTCACTATCATCTAATTTGAAAAAATATATCTAAACAAAAAGTTGAAAATTTTCATTTTTTAAATTTGCTTCCGGTGACGACCGGAAGTGACGGCCAACATTCTCTTGACCGAGGTGCACGAGGATATTGCTAGATCTATCATCTCTGAAAATTACAGTTCTCTATTTTTACTCGTTTTTGAGAAACATCGCCAACAAAATTGACTTTTAAAAATCGTAAAACGACGATAACTTCCGACGGGAAGTGAATTTTTAAAAATTGTTCCGGCGGTATAAAATTCATATGACTAGGCATCAACCCTGAAAATTTGAAGGAAATTGAACGATACATCTCCGAGAAATCGCCTGCACAAAATTTGTAAGACAAAAAAAGAATAATAATAATAATAAGAAAAGTGAAAAAGAAACATTACAATAATAGAAGGGTCTTCCGCTGAAGACGGAAGACCCTAATAATAAGAATAAGAAAAGTGAAAAAGAAACAATAGAATAATAGAAGGGTCTTCCGCTGAAGACGGAAGACCCTAATAATTAAAGACTGTTTTTGCCTAAATCTTAATGAACGAGTGTTTTCAACTTGTACTACAGTCCAACAACCCCTTTATGTTGAATATTTTAGTAAGAAAATAAAAAAAAAAAAAAAAAAAAAATGGAGAGAAAGAAATAGAGAGAAAGAAGAAATCTTGGCTCCGGCATGGCCTTTGCAGGTGTCATAACAGTATTTCAGCAAAGGTTCACGTCAAAACATGGCTGACGCGAAATAATTCCCGAATTTCTCTTTGAATTTGGGGCGTTTCCGCCCGGGAGAGGAGCTGAATTTTTGTATGAGATGAGGAACGATGTGTGAGATGTCTGACTACACAGGTTTGGTAACAGTGCGATGTCATTTGAAATATTGATGCGTGTTTTCGTCTGGAGGGGGGTGAAAAGACCCGAGCTTGATTTTCGTCGTAAATAAATCGAAAGTAGAATTTTGAGGTGTGGATCTCGGATTCGGTTAACGACAATTAGGGGAAGTCAAGTCCTAAAACAATGACTGATGCATTTTACACATGTATTTCAGTGTTGAGATTTTTTTTCGTGTCGTTTATTATTGTGTTTGACTGTTTTATTTCAACAGGATTGATAAAATCATTATAAATGTAGAAATAACGAAATCAGTAACACGTAATTTTATTCGGTAAAAATTTGATGACAGTAATTTCCACAGTTCTAACATTCATAAGTAGTTCACACGCTATCGTAGATACAGACTAAACGGAAAACAAGAAATATACATGCAACAGAAATATTACGCGGCTGCTTACATCCCTTGTACTGTGTACATTTTAAGTCCTCGTACAGGCTATACTTGCCGCTTGATCTCAGGAATTTCTTCTGAATTGTTCAATCCGCTGCATATTTGTCAGATAATAAGAATGGGGTCCGAGGTACATTTACACAAAATTTCATTGGGATTGAGTGAAGGGCTCGGGAGTTAGAATTTTTTTCTACAGTACATGTGAAGCACGCCAATCAAAACTCAAATGTCAAAAAATTCATTACTCTCTTAAAAGTGAACGAATTGGTCTGGTAATTAGTACAGTAATCTAGAATGGTACTAGGTTGAAAATAAAGGTCCAAGATGAAAGATTCAGTCAAATCAGTCCATAAAAACTTAATGATTTTGTGAATAGGGGGGGGGGGGGGGTCAGTGCGTGTAGTGTGTAAATTTTATTTCCGCGTATAGGCTATAAGCGACGTTTGATTCTTCTTAATTGTTCAATCCGCTGCATATTTGACAGACAATAAGAATGGGGTCCGAGGTTTATATTCACGAATTTTCATTAGCATTGAGTGAAGGACTCGGGAGTTAGATTTTTTTTGTACAGTACATGTCAAACACGACGATGGAAGCTCAAATGCCAAAAAGTTCATAACTCTGTTAATAATGAACGAATTGGTCTGGTAATTAGTACAGTAATCTAGAATGATACTAAGTTGATATTAAAGGTCCAAGATCAAAGATCAAGTAAAATCGGGTCAGAAAAACTAAATGATTTTATGAATGGGGGGGGGGGGGTCGGTCAGTGACTTCTATATTAAACGGAGAATATTAAATTCTAAATATCACATATTACACAATTTTTAAACAAAATACATATGTTAGAACAATGTATAAGCGTTGTTTTAAAGATGTAACTTTTGATTTTTTTCAACATGTTAACTTTATTTCAGTATGAATACATAGCTATGGATCTCAATACTCAAATACGGGGAAAAGCGATATTATTGTAACTTCTTTTACTAAATCAAAACAGAAAAGAACAGAATCCATCATTTTAAAGATAAAAAAATCAGATCTAAGCACAAAAAGAGGGGGAAAGAAATTCGGCACTCGGGGCTCGAACCCGGGTCGTCTAGGCACATGACCACGACTCTAACGACTGAGCTACCCGGACTCTCGCTTCAGAACTTTGACGCCTAATTTCTCGAGAATGCCTTGATCGATTTTAAAACAAATTACATATTCTGAATCAGTGAAAGGGTCACTATAAGGTGTAAAAATTTCGAACAAATACATTAAAAAATAAAAAAGTCAAAAAATTCAATTTTTGAAATTTCCTTCCGGTGACGACCGGAAGTGACGGCGGACATTCTCTATACCGAGGTGCACCAGAAAAACGGTAGTTCTATCATCTCTGAAAATTTCAGCCTTTTATCTTTACTCGTTTTTGAGAAACCCGACAGACAAAATTGACTTTTTAAAATCGTAAACGGACGATAACTTCTGACCGGAAGTGTTTTTTCAAAAAATAAAAATTATATATCAGCTTTAGCTAAAAACACGTTTATATTGAAAATTTGAATGGAATCGACCGAGACATCTCTGAGAAATCGTCTGCACAAAATCGGTAAGAAAAAAAAAGAATTATAATAATAAGAATAAGAAAAGTGAAAAAGAAACAATAGAATAATAGAAGGGTCTTCCGCTGAAGACGGAAGACCCTAATAATTAAAGACTGTTTTTGCCTAAATCTTAATGAACGAGTGTTTTCAACTTGTACTACAGTCCAACAACCCCTTTATGTTGAATATTTTAGTAAGAAAATAAAAAAAAAAAAAAAAAAAAATGGAGAGAAAGAAATAGAGAGAAAGAAGAAATCTTGGCTCCGGCATGGCCTTTGCAGGTGTCATAACAGTATTTCAGCAAAGGTTCACGTCAAAACATGGCTGACGCGAAATAATTCCCGAATTTCTCTTTGAATTTGGGGCGTTTCCGCCCGGGAGAGGAGCTGAATTTTTGTATGAGATGAGGAACGATGTGTGAGATGTCTGACTACACAGGTTTGGTAACAGTGCGATGTCATTTGAAATATTGATGCGTGTTTTCGTCTGGAGGGGGGTGAAAAGACCCGAGCTTGATTTTCGTCGTAAATAAATCGAAAGTAGAATTTTGAGGTGTGGATCTCGGATTCGGTTAACGACAATTAGGGGAAGTCAAGTCCTAAAACAATGACTGATGCATTTTACACATGTATTTCAGTGTTGAGATTTTTTTTCGTGTCGTTTATTATTGTGTTTGACTGTTTTATTTCAACAGGATTGATAAAATCATTATAAATGTAGAAATAACGAAATCAGTAACACGTAATTTTATTCGGTAAAAATTTGATGACAGTAATTTCCACAGTTCTAACATTCATAAGTAGTTCACACGCTATCGTAGATACAGACTAAACGGAAAACAAGAAATATACATGCAACAGAAATATTACGCGGCTGCTTACATCCCTTGTACTGTGTACATTTTAAGTCCTCGTACAGGCTATACTTGCCGCTTGATCTCAGGAATTTCTTCTGAATTGTTCAATCCGCTGCATATTTGTCAGATAATAAGAATGGGGTCCGAGGTACATTTACACAAAATTTCATTGGGATTGAGTGAAGGGCTCGGGAGTTAGAATTTTTTTCTACAGTACATGTGAAGCACGCCAATCAAAACTCAAATGTCAAAAAATTCATTACTCTCTTAAAAGTGAACGAATTGGTCTGGTAATTAGTACAGTAATCTAGAATGGTACTAGGTTGAAAATAAAGGTCCAAGATGAAAGATTCAGTCAAATCAGTCCATAAAAACTTAATGATTTTGTGAATAGGGGGGGGGGGGGGGTCAGTGCGTGTAGTGTGTAAATTTTATTTCCGCGTATAGGCTATAAGCGACGTTTGATTCTTCTTAATTGTTCAATCCGCTGCATATTTGACAGACAATAAGAATGGGGTCCGAGGTTTATATTCACGAATTTTCATTAGCATTGAGTGAAGGACTCGGGAGTTAGATTTTTTTTGTACAGTACATGTCAAACACGACGATGGAAGCTCAAATGCCAAAAAGTTCATAACTCTGTTAATAATGAACGAATTGGTCTGGTAATTAGTACAGTAATCTAGAATGATACTAAGTTGATATTAAAGGTCCAAGATCAAAGATCAAGTAAAATCGGGTCAGAAAAACTAAATGATTTTATGAATGGGGGGGGGGGGGGTCGGTCAGTGACTTCTATATTAAACGGAGAATATTAAATTCTAAATATCACATATTACACAATTTTTAAACAAAATACATATGTTAGAACAATGTATAAGCGTTGTTTTAAAGATGTAACTTTTGATTTTTTTCAACATGTTAACTTTATTTCAGTATGAATACATAGCTATGGATCTCAATACTCAAATACGGGGAAAAGCGATATTATTGTAACTTCTTTTACTAAATCAAAACAGAAAAGAACAGAATCCATCATTTTAAAGATAAAAAAATCAGATCTAAGCACAAAAAGAGGGGGAAAGAAATTCGGCACTCGGGGCTCGAACCCGGGTCGTCTAGGCACATGACCACGACTCTAACGACTGAGCTACCCGGACTCTCGCTTCAGAACTTTGACGCCTAATTTCTCGAGAATGCCTTGATCGATTTTAAAACAAATTACATATTCTGAATCAGTGAAAGGGTCACTATAAGGTGTAAAAATTTCGAACAAATACATTAAAAAATAAAAAAGTCAAAAAATTCAATTTTTGAAATTTCCTTCCGGTGACGACCGGAAGTGACGGCGGACATTCTCTATACCGAGGTGCACCAGAAAAACGGTAGTTCTATCATCTCTGAAAATTTCAGCCTTTTATCTTTACTCGTTTTTGAGAAACCCGACAGACAAAATTGACTTTTTAAAATCGTAAACGGACGATAACTTCTGACCGGAAGTGTTTTTTCAAAAAATAAAAATTATATATCAGCTTTAGCTAAAAACACGTTTATATTGAAAATTTGAATGGAATCGACCGAGACATCTCTGAGAAATCGTCTGCACAAAATCGGTAAGAAAAAAAAAGAATTATAATAATAAGAATAAGAAAAGTGAAAAAGAAACAATAGAATAATAGAAGGGTCTTCCGCTGAAGACGGAAGACCCTAATAATTAAAGACTGTTTTTGCCTAAATCTTAATGAACGAGTGTTTTCAACTTGTACTACAGTCCAACAACCCCTTTATGTTGAATATTTTAGTAAGAAAATAAAAAAAAAAAAAAAAAAAAATGGAGAGAAAGAAATAGAGAGAAAGAAGAAATCTTGGCTCCGGCATGGCCTTTGCAGGTGTCATAACAGTATTTCAGCAAAGGTTCACGTCAAAACATGGCTGACGCGAAATAATTCCCGAATTTCTCTTTGAATTTGGGGCGTTTCCGCCCGGGAGAGGAGCTGAATTTTTGTATGAGATGAGGAACGATGTGTGAGATGTCTGACTACACAGGTTTGGTAACAGTGCGATGTCATTTGAAATATTGATGCGTGTTTTCGTCTGGAGGGGGGTGAAAAGACCCGAGCTTGATTTTCGTCGTAAATAAATCGAAAGTAGAATTTTGAGGTGTGGATCTCGGATTCGGTTAACGACAATTAGGGGAAGTCAAGTCCTAAAACAATGACTGATGCATTTTACACATGTATTTCAGTGTTGAGATTTTTTTTCGTGTCGTTTATTATTGTGTTTGACTGTTTTATTTCAACAGGATTGATAAAATCATTATAAATGTAGAAATAACGAAATCAGTAACACGTAATTTTATTCGGTAAAAATTTGATGACAGTAATTTCCACAGTTCTAACATTCATAAGTAGTTCACACGCTATCGTAGATACAGACTAAACGGAAAACAAGAAATATACATGCAACAGAAATATTACGCGGCTGCTTACATCCCTTGTACTGTGTACATTTTAAGTCCTCGTACAGGCTATACTTGCCGCTTGATCTCAGGAATTTCTTCTGAATTGTTCAATCCGCTGCATATTTGTCAGATAATAAGAATGGGGTCCGAGGTACATTTACACAAAATTTCATTGGGATTGAGTGAAGGGCTCGGGAGTTAGAATTTTTTTCTACAGTACATGTGAAGCACGCCAATCAAAACTCAAATGTCAAAAAATTCATTACTCTCTTAAAAGTGAACGAATTGGTCTGGTAATTAGTACAGTAATCTAGAATGGTACTAGGTTGAAAATAAAGGTCCAAGATGAAAGATTCAGTCAAATCAGTCCATAAAAACTTAATGATTTTGTGAATAGGGGGGGGGGGGGTCAGTGCGTGTAGTGTGTAAATTTTATTTCCGCGTATAGGCTATAAGCGACGTTTGATTCTTCTTAATTGTTCAATCCGCTGCATATTTGACAGACAATAAGAATGGGGTCCGAGGTTTATATTCACGAATTTTCATTAGCATTGAGTGAAGGACTCGGGAGTTAGATTTTTTTTGTACAGTACATGTCAAACACGACGATGGAAGCTCAAATGCCAAAAAGTTCATAACTCTGTTAATAATGAACGAATTGGTCTGGTAATTAGTACAGTAATCTAGAATGATACTAAGTTGATATTAAAGGTCCAAGATCAAAGATCAAGTAAAATCGGGTCAGAAAAACTAAATGATTTTATGAATGGGGGGGGGGGGGGGTCGGTCAGTGACTTCTATATTAAACGGAGAATATTAAATTCTAAATATCACATATTACACAATTTTTAAACAAAATACATATGTTAGAACAATGTATAAGCGTTGTTTTAAAGATGTAACTTTTGATTTTTTTCAACATGTTAACTTTATTTCAGTATGAATACATAGCTATGGATCTCAATACTCAAATACGGGGAAAAGCGATATTATTGTAACTTCTTTTACTAAATCAAAACAGAAAAGAACAGAATCCATCATTTTAAAGATAAAAAAAATCAGATCTAAGCACAAAAAGAGGGGGAAAGAAATTCGGCACTCGGGGCTCGAACCCGGGTCGTCTAGGCACATGACCACGACTCTAACGACTGAGCTACCCGGACTCTCGCTTCAGAACTTTGACGCCTAATTTCTCGAGAATGCCTTGATCGATTTTAAAACAAATTACATATTCTGAATCAGTGAAAGGGTCACTATAAGGTGTAAAAATTTCGAACAAATACATTAAAAAATAAAAAAGTCAAAAAATTCAATTTTTGAAATTTCCTTCCGGTGACGACCGGAAGTGACGGCGGACATTCTCTATACCGAGGTGCACCAGAAAAACGGTAGTTCTATCATCTCTGAAAATTTCAGCCTTTTATCTTTACTCGTTTTTGAGAAACCCGACAGACAAAATTGACTTTTTAAAATCGTAAACGGACGATAACTTCTGACCGGAAGTGTTTTTTCAAAAAATAAAAATTATATATCAGCTTTAGCTAAAAACACGTTTATATTGAAAATTTGAATGGAATCGACCGAGACATCTCTGAGAAATCGTCTGCACAAAATCGGTAAGAAAAAAAAAAGAATTATAATAATAAGAATAAGAAAAGTGAAAAAGAAACAATAGAATAATAGAAGGGTCTTCCGCTGAAGACGGAAGACCCTAATAATTAAAGACTGTTTTTGCCTAAATCTTAATGAACGAGTGTTTTCAACTTGTACTACAGTCCAACAACCCCTTTATGTTGAATATTTTAGTAAGAAAATAAAAAAAAAAAAAAAAAAAAAATGGAGAGAAAGAAATAGAGAGAAAGAAGAAATCTTGGCTCCGGCATGGCCTTTGCAGGTGTCATAACAGTATTTCAGCAAAGGTTCACGTCAAAACATGGCTGACGCGAAATAATTCCCGAATTTCTCTTTGAATTTGGGGCGTTTCCGCCCGGGAGAGGAGCTGAATTTTTGTATGAGATGAGGAACGATGTGTGAGATGTCTGACTACACAGGTTTGGTAACAGTGCGATGTCATTTGAAATATTGATGCGTGTTTTCGTCTGGAGGGGGGTGAAAAGACCCGAGCTTGATTTTCGTCGTAAATAAATCGAAAGTAGAATTTTGAGGTGTGGATCTCGGATTCGGTTAACGACAATTAGGGGAAGTCAAGTCCTAAAACAATGACTGATGCATTTTACACATGTATTTCAGTGTTGAGATTTTTTTTCGTGTCGTTTATTATTGTGTTTGACTGTTTTATTTCAACAGGATTGATAAAATCATTATAAATGTAGAAATAACGAAATCAGTAACACGTAATTTTATTCGGTAAAAATTTGATGACAGTAATTTCCACAGTTCTAACATTCATAAGTAGTTCACACGCTATCGTAGATACAGACTAAACGGAAAACAAGAAATATACATGCAACAGAAATATTACGCGGCTGCTTACATCCCTTGTACTGTGTACATTTTAAGTCCTCGTACAGGCTATACTTGCCGCTTGATCTCAGGAATTTCTTCTGAATTGTTCAATCCGCTGCATATTTGTCAGATAATAAGAATGGGGTCCGAGGTACATTTACACAAAATTTCATTGGGATTGAGTGAAGGGCTCGGGAGTTAGAATTTTTTTCTACAGTACATGTGAAGCACGCCAATCAAAACTCAAATGTCAAAAAATTCATTACTCTCTTAAAAGTGAACGAATTGGTCTGGTAATTAGTACAGTAATCTAGAATGGTACTAGGTTGAAAATAAAGGTCCAAGATGAAAGATTCAGTCAAATCAGTCCATAAAAACTTAATGATTTTGTGAATAGGGGGGGGGGGGGGTCAGTGCGTGTAGTGTGTAAATTTTATTTCCGCGTATAGGCTATAAGCGACGTTTGATTCTTCTTAATTGTTCAATCCGCTGCATATTTGACAGACAATAAGAATGGGGTCCGAGGTTTATATTCACGAATTTTCATTAGCATTGAGTGAAGGACTCGGGAGTTAGATTTTTTTTGTACAGTACATGTCAAACACGACGATGGAAGCTCAAATGCCAAAAAGTTCATAACTCTGTTAATAATGAACGAATTGGTCTGGTAATTAGTACAGTAATCTAGAATGATACTAAGTTGATATTAAAGGTCCAAGATCAAAGATCAAGTAAAATCGGGTCAGAAAAACTAAATGATTTTATGAATGGGGGGGGGGGGGGGGTCGGTCAGTGACTTCTATATTAAACGGAGAATATTAAATTCTAAATATCACATATTACACAATTTTTAAACAAAATACATATGTTAGAACAATGTATAAGCGTTGTTTTAAAGATGTAACTTTTGATTTTTTTCAACATGTTAACTTTATTTCAGTATGAATACATAGCTATGGATCTCAATACTCAAATACGGGGAAAAGCGATATTATTGTAACTTCTTTTACTAAATCAAAACAGAAAAGAACAGAATCCATCATTTTAAAGATAAAAAAATCAGATCTAAGCACAAAAAGAGGGGGAAAGAAATTCGGCACTCGGGGCTCGAACCCGGGTCGTCTAGGCACATGACCACGACTCTAACGACTGAGCTACCCGGACTCTCGCTTCAGAACTTTGACGCCTAATTTCTCGAGAATGCCTTGATCGATTTTAAAACAAATTACATATTCTGAATCAGTGAAAGGGTCACTATAAGGTGTAAAAATTTCGAACAAATACATTAAAAAATAAAAAAGTCAAAAAATTCAATTTTTGAAATTTCCTTCCGGTGACGACCGGAAGTGACGGCGGACATTCTCTATACCGAGGTGCACCAGAAAAACGGTAGTTCTATCATCTCTGAAAATTTCAGCCTTTTATCTTTACTCGTTTTTGAGAAACCCGACAGACAAAATTGACTTTTTAAAATCGTAAACGGACGATAACTTCTGACCGGAAGTGTTTTTTCAAAAAATAAAAATTATATATCAGCTTTAGCTAAAAACACGTTTATATTGAAAATTTGAATGGAATCGACCGAGACATCTCTGAGAAATCGTCTGCACAAAATCGGTAAGAAAAAAAAAGAATTATAATAATAAGAATAAGAAAAGTGAAAAAGAAACAATAGAATAATAGAAGGGTCTTCCGCTGAAGACGGAAGACCCTAATAATTAAAGACTGTTTTTGCCTAAATCTTAATGAACGAGTGTTTTCAACTTGTACTACAGTCCAACAACCCCTTTATGTTGAATATTTTAGTAAGAAAATAAAAAAAAAAAAAAAAAAAAAATGGAGAGAAAGAAATAGAGAGAAAGAAGAAATCTTGGCTCCGGCATGGCCTTTGCAGGTGTCATAACAGTATTTCAGCAAAGGTTCACGTCAAAACATGGCTGACGCGAAATAATTCCCGAATTTCTCTTTGAATTTGGGGCGTTTCCGCCCGGGAGAGGAGCTGAATTTTTGTATGAGATGAGGAACGATGTGTGAGATGTCTGACTACACAGGTTTGGTAACAGTGCGATGTCATTTGAAATATTGATGCGTGTTTTCGTCTGGAGGGGGGTGAAAAGACCCGAGCTTGATTTTCGTCGTAAATAAATCGAAAGTAGAATTTTGAGGTGTGGATCTCGGATTCGGTTAACGACAATTAGGGGAAGTCAAGTCCTAAAACAATGACTGATGCATTTTACACATGTATTTCAGTGTTGAGATTTTTTTTCGTGTCGTTTATTATTGTGTTTGACTGTTTTATTTCAACAGGATTGATAAAATCATTATAAATGTAGAAATAACGAAATCAGTAACACGTAATTTTATTCGGTAAAAATTTGATGACAGTAATTTCCACAGTTCTAACATTCATAAGTAGTTCACACGCTATCGTAGATACAGACTAAACGGAAAACAAGAAATATACATGCAACAGAAATATTACGCGGCTGCTTACATCCCTTGTACTGTGTACATTTTAAGTCCTCGTACAGGCTATACTTGCCGCTTGATCTCAGGAATTTCTTCTGAATTGTTCAATCCGCTGCATATTTGTCAGATAATAAGAATGGGGTCCGAGGTACATTTACACAAAATTTCATTGGGATTGAGTGAAGGGCTCGGGAGTTAGAATTTTTTTCTACAGTACATGTGAAGCACGCCAATCAAAACTCAAATGTCAAAAAATTCATTACTCTCTTAAAAGTGAACGAATTGGTCTGGTAATTAGTACAGTAATCTAGAATGGTACTAGGTTGAAAATAAAGGTCCAAGATGAAAGATTCAGTCAAATCAGTCCATAAAAACTTAATGATTTTGTGAATAGGGGGGGGGGGGTCAGTGCGTGTAGTGTGTAAATTTTATTTCCGCGTATAGGCTATAAGCGACGTTTGATTCTTCTTAATTGTTCAATCCGCTGCATATTTGACAGACAATAAGAATGGGGTCCGAGGTTTATATTCACGAATTTTCATTAGCATTGAGTGAAGGACTCGGGAGTTAGATTTTTTTTGTACAGTACATGTCAAACACGACGATGGAAGCTCAAATGCCAAAAAGTTCATAACTCTGTTAATAATGAACGAATTGGTCTGGTAATTAGTACAGTAATCTAGAATGATACTAAGTTGATATTAAAGGTCCAAGATCAAAGATCAAGTAAAATCGGGTCAGAAAAACTAAATGATTTTATGAATGGGGGGGGGGGGGGGGGTCGGTCAGTGACTTCTATATTAAACGGAGAATATTAAATTCTAAATATCACATATTACACAATTTTTAAACAAAATACATATGTTAGAACAATGTATAAGCGTTGTTTTAAAGATGTAACTTTTGATTTTTTTCAACATGTTAACTTTATTTCAGTATGAATACATAGCTATGGATCTCAATACTCAAATACGGGGAAAAGCGATATTATTGTAACTTCTTTTACTAAATCAAAACAGAAAAGAACAGAATCCATCATTTTAAAGATAAAAAAATCAGATCTAAGCACAAAAAGAGGGGGAAAGAAATTCGGCACTCGGGGCTCGAACCCGGGTCGTCTAGGCACATGACCACGACTCTAACGACTGAGCTACCCGGACTCTCGCTTCAGAACTTTGACGCCTAATTTCTCGAGAATGCCTTGATCGATTTTAAAACAAATTACATATTCTGAATCAGTGAAAGGGTCACTATAAGGTGTAAAAATTTCGAACAAATACATTAAAAAATAAAAAAGTCAAAAAATTCAATTTTTGAAATTTCCTTCCGGTGACGACCGGAAGTGACGGCGGACATTCTCTATACCGAGGTGCACCAGAAAAACGGTAGTTCTATCATCTCTGAAAATTTCAGCCTTTTATCTTTACTCGTTTTTGAGAAACCCGACAGACAAAATTGACTTTTTAAAATCGTAAACGGACGATAACTTCTGACCGGAAGTGTTTTTTCAAAAAATAAAAATTATATATCAGCTTTAGCTAAAAACACGTTTATATTGAAAATTTGAATGGAATCGACCGAGACATCTCTGAGAAATCGTCTGCACAAAATCGGTAAGAAAAAAAAAGAATTATAATAATAAGAATAAGAAAAGTGAAAAAGAAACAATAGAATAATAGAAGGGTCTTCCGCTGAAGACGGAAGACCCTAATAATTAAAGACTGTTTTTGCCTAAATCTTAATGAACGAGTGTTTTCAACTTGTACTACAGTCCAACAACCCCTTTATGTTGAATATTTTAGTAAGAAAATAAAAAAAAAAAAAAAAAAAAAATGGAGAGAAAGAAATAGAGAGAAAGAAGAAATCTTGGCTCCGGCATGGCCTTTGCAGGTGTCATAACAGTATTTCAGCAAAGGTTCACGTCAAAACATGGCTGACGCGAAATAATTCCCGAATTTCTCTTTGAATTTGGGGCGTTTCCGCCCGGGAGAGGAGCTGAATTTTTGTATGAGATGAGGAACGATGTGTGAGATGTCTGACTACACAGGTTTGGTAACAGTGCGATGTCATTTGAAATATTGATGCGTGTTTTCGTCTGGAGGGGGGTGAAAAGACCCGAGCTTGATTTTCGTCGTAAATAAATCGAAAGTAGAATTTTGAGGTGTGGATCTCGGATTCGGTTAACGACAATTAGGGGAAGTCAAGTCCTAAAACAATGACTGATGCATTTTACACATGTATTTCAGTGTTGAGATTTTTTTTCGTGTCGTTTATTATTGTGTTTGACTGTTTTATTTCAACAGGATTGATAAAATCATTATAAATGTAGAAATAACGAAATCAGTAACACGTAATTTTATTCGGTAAAAATTTGATGACAGTAATTTCCACAGTTCTAACATTCATAAGTAGTTCACACGCTATCGTAGATACAGACTAAACGGAAAACAAGAAATATACATGCAACAGAAATATTACGCGGCTGCTTACATCCCTTGTACTGTGTACATTTTAAGTCCTCGTACAGGCTATACTTGCCGCTTGATCTCAGGAATTTCTTCTGAATTGTTCAATCCGCTGCATATTTGTCAGATAATAAGAATGGGGTCCGAGGTACATTTACACAAAATTTCATTGGGATTGAGTGAAGGGCTCGGGAGTTAGAATTTTTTTCTACAGTACATGTGAAGCACGCCAATCAAAACTCAAATGTCAAAAAATTCATTACTCTCTTAAAAGTGAACGAATTGGTCTGGTAATTAGTACAGTAATCTAGAATGGTACTAGGTTGAAAATAAAGGTCCAAGATGAAAGATTCAGTCAAATCAGTCCATAAAAACTTAATGATTTTGTGAATAGGGGGGGGGGGGTCAGTGCGTGTAGTGTGTAAATTTTATTTCCGCGTATAGGCTATAAGCGACGTTTGATTCTTCTTAATTGTTCAATCCGCTGCATATTTGACAGACAATAAGAATGGGGTCCGAGGTTTATATTCACGAATTTTCATTAGCATTGAGTGAAGGACTCGGGAGTTAGATTTTTTTTGTACAGTACATGTCAAACACGACGATGGAAGCTCAAATGCCAAAAAGTTCATAACTCTGTTAATAATGAACGAATTGGTCTGGTAATTAGTACAGTAATCTAGAATGATACTAAGTTGATATTAAAGGTCCAAGATCAAAGATCAAGTAAAATCGGGTCAGAAAAACTAAATGATTTTATGAATGGGGGGGGGGGGGGTCGGTCAGTGACTTCTATATTAAACGGAGAATATTAAATTCTAAATATCACATATTACACAATTTTTAAACAAAATACATATGTTAGAACAATGTATAAGCGTTGTTTTAAAGATGTAACTTTTGATTTTTTTCAACATGTTAACTTTATTTCAGTATGAATACATAGCTATGGATCTCAATACTCAAATACGGGGAAAAGCGATATTATTGTAACTTCTTTTACTAAATCAAAACAGAAAAGAACAGAATCCATCATTTTAAAGATAAAAAAAATCAGATCTAAGCACAAAAAGAGGGGGAAAGAAATTCGGCACTCGGGGCTCGAACCCGGGTCGTCTAGGCACATGACCACGACTCTAACGACTGAGCTACCCGGACTCTCGCTTCAGAACTTTGACGCCTAATTTCTCGAGAATGCCTTGATCGATTTTAAAACAAATTACATATTCTGAATCAGTGAAAGGGTCACTATAAGGTGTAAAAATTTCGAACAAATACATTAAAAAATAAAAAAGTCAAAAAATTCAATTTTTGAAATTTCCTTCCGGTGACGACCGGAAGTGACGGCGGACATTCTCTATACCGAGGTGCACCAGAAAAACGGTAGTTCTATCATCTCTGAAAATTTCAGCCTTTTATCTTTACTCGTTTTTGAGAAACCCGACAGACAAAATTGACTTTTTAAAATCGTAAACGGACGATAACTTCTGACCGGAAGTGTTTTTTCAAAAAATAAAAATTATATATCAGCTTTAGCTAAAAACACGTTTATATTGAAAATTTGAATGGAATCGACCGAGACATCTCTGAGAAATCGTCTGCACAAAATCGGTAAGAAAAAAAAAAGAATTATAATAATAAGAATAAGAAAAGTGAAAAAGAAACAATAGAATAATAGAAGGGTCTTCCGCTGAAGACGGAAGACCCTAATAATTAAAGACTGTTTTTGCCTAAATCTTAATGAACGAGTGTTTTCAACTTGTACTACAGTCCAACAACCCCTTTATGTTGAATATTTTAGTAAGAAAATAAAAAAAAAAAAAAAAAAAAAATGGAGAGAAAGAAATAGAGAGAAAGAAGAAATCTTGGCTCCGGCATGGCCTTTGCAGGTGTCATAACAGTATTTCAGCAAAGGTTCACGTCAAAACATGGCTGACGCGAAATAATTCCCGAATTTCTCTTTGAATTTGGGGCGTTTCCGCCCGGGAGAGGAGCTGAATTTTTGTATGAGATGAGGAACGATGTGTGAGATGTCTGACTACACAGGTTTGGTAACAGTGCGATGTCATTTGAAATATTGATGCGTGTTTTCGTCTGGAGGGGGGGTGAAAAGACCCGAGCTTGATTTTCGTCGTAAATAAATCGAAAGTAGAATTTTGAGGTGTGGATCTCGGATTCGGTTAACGACAATTAGGGGAAGTCAAGTCCTAAAACAATGACTGATGCATTTTACACATGTATTTCAGTGTTGAGATTTTTTTTCGTGTCGTTTATTATTGTGTTTGACTGTTTTATTTCAACAGGATTGATAAAATCATTATAAATGTAGAAATAACGAAATCAGTAACACGTAATTTTATTCGGTAAAAATTTGATGACAGTAATTTCCACAGTTCTAACATTCATAAGTAGTTCACACGCTATCGTAGATACAGACTAAACGGAAAACAAGAAATATACATGCAACAGAAATATTACGCGGCTGCTTACATCCCTTGTACTGTGTACATTTTAAGTCCTCGTACAGGCTATACTTGCCGCTTGATCTCAGGAATTTCTTCTGAATTGTTCAATCCGCTGCATATTTGTCAGATAATAAGAATGGGGTCCGAGGTACATTTACACAAAATTTCATTGGGATTGAGTGAAGGGCTCGGGAGTTAGAATTTTTTTTCTACAGTACATGTGAAGCACGCCAATCAAAACTCAAATGTCAAAAAATTCATTACTCTCTTAAAAGTGAACGAATTGGTCTGGTAATTAGTACAGTAATCTAGAATGGTACTAGGTTGAAAATAAAGGTCCAAGATGAAAGATTCAGTCAAATCAGTCCATAAAAACTTAATGATTTTGTGAATAGGGGGGGGGGGGTCAGTGCGTGTAGTGTGTAAATTTTATTTCCGCGTATAGGCTATAAGCGACGTTTGATTCTTCTTAATTGTTCAATCCGCTGCATATTTGACAGACAATAAGAATGGGGTCCGAGGTTTATATTCACGAATTTTCATTAGCATTGAGTGAAGGACTCGGGAGTTAGATTTTTTTTGTACAGTACATGTCAAACACGACGATGGAAGCTCAAATGCCAAAAAGTTCATAACTCTGTTAATAATGAACGAATTGGTCTGGTAATTAGTACAGTAATCTAGAATGATACTAAGTTGATATTAAAGGTCCAAGATCAAAGATCAAGTAAAATCGGGTCAGAAAAACTAAATGATTTTATGAATGGGGGGGGGGGGGGTCGGTCAGTGACTTCTATATTAAACGGAGAATATTAAATTCTAAATATCACATATTACACAATTTTTAAACAAAATACATATGTTAGAACAATGTATAAGCGTTGTTTTAAAGATGTAACTTTTGATTTTTTTCAACATGTTAACTTTATTTCAGTATGAATACATAGCTATGGATCTCAATACTCAAATACGGGGAAAAGCGATATTATTGTAACTTCTTTTACTAAATCAAAACAGAAAAGAACAGAATCCATCATTTTAAAGATAAAAAAATCAGATCTAAGCACAAAAAGAGGGGGAAAGAAATTCGGCACTCGGGGCTCGAACCCGGGTCGTCTAGGCACATGACCACGACTCTAACGACTGAGCTACCCGGACTCTCGCTTCAGAACTTTGACGCCTAATTTCTCGAGAATGCCTTGATCGATTTTAAAACAAATTACATATTCTGAATCAGTGAAAGGGTCACTATAAGGTGTAAAAATTTCGAACAAATACATTAAAAAATAAAAAAGTCAAAAAATTCAATTTTTGAAATTTCCTTCCGGTGACGACCGGAAGTGACGGCGGACATTCTCTATACCGAGGTGCACCAGAAAAACGGTAGTTCTATCATCTCTGAAAATTTCAGCCTTTTATCTTTACTCGTTTTTGAGAAACCCGACAGACAAAATTGACTTTTAAAATCGTAAACGGACGATAACTTCTGACCGGAAGTGTTTTTTCAAAAATAAAAATTATATATCAGCTTTAGCTAAAACACGTTTATATTGAAAATTTGAATGGAATCGACCGAGACATCTCTGAGAAATCGTCTGCACAAAATCGGTAAGAAAAAAAAAGAATTATAATAATAAGAATAAGAAAAGTGAAAAAGAAACAATAGAATAATAGAAGGGTCTTCCGCTGAAGACGGAAGACCCTAATAATTAAAGACTGTTTTTGCCTAAATCTTAATGAACGAGTGTTTTCAACTTGTACTACAGTCCAACAACCCCTTTATGTTGAATATTTTAGTAAGAAAATAAAAAAAAAAAAAAAAAAAAAAATGGAGAGAAAGAAATAGAGAGAAGAAGAAATCTTGGCTCCGGCATGGCCTTTGCAGGTGTCATAACAGTATTTCAGCAAAGGTTCACGTCAAAACATGGCTGACGCGAAATAATTCCCGAATTTCTCTTTGAATTTGGGGCGTTTCCGCCCGGGAGAGGAGCTGAATTTTTGTATGAGATGAGGAACGATGTGTGAGATGTCTGACTACACAGGTTTGGTAACAGTGCGATGTCATTTGAAATATTGATGCGTGTTTTCGTCTGGAGGGGGGTGAAAAGACCCGAGCTTGATTTTCGTCGTAAATAAATCGAAAGTAGAATTTTGAGGTGTGGATCTCGGATTCGGTTAACGACAATTAGGGGAAGTCAAGTCCTAAAACAATGACTGATGCATTTTACACATGTATTTCAGTGTTGAGATTTTTTTTCGTGTCGTTTATTATTGTGTTTGACTGTTTTATTTCAACAGGATTGATAAAATCATTATAAATGTAGAAATAACGAAATCAGTAACACGTAATTTTATTCGGTAAAAATTTGATGACAGTAATTTCCACAGTTCTAACATTCATAAGTAGTTCACACGCTATCGTAGATACAGACTAAACGGAAAACAAGAAATATACATGCAACAGAAATATTACGCGGCTGCTTACATCCCTTGTACTGTGTACATTTTAAGTCCTCGTACAGGCTATACTTGCCGCTTGATCTCAGGAATTTCTTCTGAATTGTTCAATCCGCTGCATATTTGTCAGATAATAAGAATGGGGTCCGAGGTACATTTACACAAAATTTCATTGGGATTGAGTGAAGGGCTCGGGAGTTAGAATTTTTTTCTACAGTACATGTGAAGCACGCCAATCAAAACTCAAATGTCAAAAAATTCATTACTCTCTTAAAAGTGAACGAATTGGTCTGGTAATTAGTACAGTAATCTAGAATGGTACTAGGTTGAAAATAAAGGTCCAAGATGAAAGATTCAGTCAAATCAGTCCATAAAAACTTAATGATTTTGTGAATAGGGGGGGGGGGGTCAGTGCGTGTAGTGTGTAAATTTTATTTCCGCGTATAGGCTATAAGCGACGTTTGATTCTTCTTAATTGTTCAATCCGCTGCATATTTGACAGACAATAAGAATGGGGTCCGAGGTTTATATTCACGAATTTTCATTAGCATTGAGTGAAGGACTCGGGAGTTAGATTTTTTTTGTACAGTACATGTCAAACACGACGATGGAAGCTCAAATGCCAAAAAGTTCATAACTCTGTTAATAATGAACGAATTGGTCTGGTAATTAGTACAGTAATCTAGAATGATACTAAGTTGATATTAAAGGTCCAAGATCAAAGATCAAGTAAAATCGGGTCAGAAAAACTAAATGATT
>NW_026441675.1:28222-48532 GCF_025612915.1 Magallana angulata
CACGAAAATTGGCCCCCACGTTCTTAAATGATTTCACAGTATTGTATTGCATCCAAATCAATACACTAGTTGGCATCAACTGATCCCGTTAAAGTTTTTAAAAAAATCCAAAAACTTTTCTTAAAAAAGACACAAGTAAGCATTTTGTGAACATTGAATTAACAATCTCTTCCGCTCGTACATTTCATGATATTAATACTGTATGTATACAGGGAAATATTCGCCCCCGTTTTAATTTCGCCCCTTTCGCTCTCGTTGTCAACTGGCGAATTTAAAACTGGGCAAATTACGATGTCTCGAACTATCTCTCTTAAAAAAACATCTATGTCTTGGCGAATTCAAGACGGGAGCGAAACTGTTTGCAAGTGTAGTAGGGCGAAAATAACCCTGTATACGATATTCTGTCACAACGATAATGATGATGTCACGAGTGAGAAAACCGATATTTGAACACATCTCATTTCAAAAATATCATGTAATAAAATGTTTTTATATAAAAATTCATCTATTACAATCGTCATAAATTATATATATACATTGTACATGCATGTAATTCATAATTTAATATATTTAATATATAAGAATCAATTGTCATGGCAAATGATGTTGAGTCACGTTATGTCCGCCGTCACGTTATGTCCGCCGTCACGATATGTCCGCCACTTTTTTGAAAAAATCGTCACGTTTTGTCCGCCATCACGAAATGTCCGCCACTTTTTTGAAAAAATCGTCACGTTATGTCCGCCATCACGAAATGTCCGCCACTTTTTTTTTACATCGTCACATTATGTCCGCCTCCTTATAAATTTCATTATTTTTACTTTTAATCGCCATTTAAAGTTCGATGTTACGAAATATTTGTCTACCTTAAACATAAATAATCTTTATTTCCGCCGTCACTGAACATATTTGCCAATAATTTTAATCAATAAGAGCGTCACATTATGTCCGCACTGAACATACTCGCCATTAATTTTAATCAACAATAGCGTCACATTATGTCCGCACTGATGAAGGTACACTTAAAAAAACTGATCATGTTTTAAAATTAAATTTGTCGGCTTTGTAATGTGTTTATTTTTTACTTTAAGATTAAAAGATAAAGGTGAAAATCAATACTACTTCTTATACGCAATGTCATTCCCCATTTAGCATTTAGGATCGAGTCTTTCAGGTAATCCATATCCCTCTAAAATTAATTTTAAAATGATCACGTGAATGAATCAACCAATAGAGAACGTGCTGATTATTGCACCTGGCCGCAGGTAAACACGCATACACTTTGACCCCTGCTGCGACCCGTGACAGGTTGAAAAGAAGAATGAAGACTATCAGGTAAGTGCCACCTAATTAATATCGTCGTGTGTAAAATAATTAAAACAATTTGTGATTATAAGAGTTTATGTTTTATTAGTAACTTGATATCTTATCTAAGATAAAGCCTCATAAAATTTCAAGCATAATGTGAATGTTTATAAGGCAACGATTTCGTAACGGATCGTGTAACTTCAACTTCACTCAATTTATCTAATTTAAAACATTGTCACAATGCTTGCAATTTATAAAACAGTCTTTCTTTAGACAACTCATGATTAAAAATATGAATATTCACTTATCTTCTAATAGAAGGGATGAATTTAACAATCATTAAGTTATTATAATGTTTAGTCTTCCAAGACGTAAAAATTTTCATTGTCTGGTTTTTCTTAATTTCTGTTTTTAAGTTTTCTTTCATAATTATAGTTTTGTTTTTTTTTTTTTTTTTTTTGCCGATTGTCCACGTTAATGATAATGTACTAAAATTTTAAGAAAATGCAGATCTAATTGTTTCAAACTTCAATAGATTATTTATATTTGAAGTTTTATATATTATGAAAATTTACTAGTTTAGAAGTGAACGTAATGGCGCTAAAATCATTAAATTTGAGGTACAATTACAATGTCTTTGATTTAAAATAGTGATATTCTCATGTGTTTGTCGAAATTGGCTTCAGTGTTTCAAAATAACAGGTGTTGCAAATATATTGTACACATCCGGTATTGCCCAGTTTTAAAACAAAAGGTGTGAATCTCTGGTGTCTGTTGAAAATGGCTTCATTGTTCTAAAAACACAGGTGTTGCAAATATATTGTACACATCCCCCTTTTACCTGAAAGGTGGTCTCTCTGTATCGTTTGATGTGATTATGACATCCCCCACCCCACCCCGTCAAACAATGCGCTATCCCATACCAAATTCTACTTGCCAAAAACAATTAAAGATATTGGAAATTTATTTATTTAATTATCAAATGAATTTTTAATACAATGTAAAAAAATGTTGAAAATAATTGTAAGTAATAAATGAAATGTACTGATATTATTAATTAGAGAGACAATTTTACAGGTTGATAAAAATTAAGATTTATAAACGAAAGCCGTAAATTAGAAAATAAACTAGAAGTCTTTTCATTCTTCAGTTAAATTTCCACATTTTAAAATGTATTTTTCTTTAAAAAACATTGGAGATGGGGCAAAAATTAGAAGAAATAATGCTTTCGATATGTCAAGAGCCGACCGAGAATATTATATTACATGTAACGTTATGTATCATATATATTCACTTTGCCTTAATTTGTTTTTATGAAGGACGGATAACAGTACCTCCATTGCCCCCCCCCCTTTTCATCGAGAAATAAATTTCGTAGTTATTATTTATAATCTAATATTTGACAGACTGGTACAACCCGAAAATAGGTAAATAGATTTTAGGCGCTCAACGGGCATATTCATTGTTAAATATTTGATTAAAATGTAAAATATAATCTTTTTTTTTAAGACATAGAGTTTTAAGCGCCTATTGACATTTTTCCAAATATTTTTAAAAGAGATCTGTTCGTAAAACCATCGTTGTGAGAAATATTTCCACGTCAGTTTAGTTTATGCGTGTGTCGAACTTAAGAGTAATTAAATTAATTTGTAAATTGGGATAGGGAAAACACGCATTAGAACCACCTCCACAGCAACCCAAAAAGCAAAATATCTCTTAAGGTAGGAAGACCAGTGCACTCTGTATTTATTTTTCAGTTCAACCCTTTCATAAAATAGTTATCGCAAACCTTGCATTGTCCATGTTGTTAACAATAATAAGTTAAATTTATCATCCTTAGAAAAGCCATTCATGATCCGCGCCTGTGATTTGTCGAAGCCATATACATGTACACAATTTATACCGACATTAGGGACAAAAGCCTTCTTTAAAGTTTCCAATTCAAAAACATACTTAAGAATACGGGTTCCAGAAATATATTAGCGTTCTTAATAAAATAATTATTTAGAATTATTCAACTTCAATTCTTTATTCACTCAAGACCAGTTCACTGGTATTTATGGTTCAAAATCAGTATATGCAATTGTACAAAAAAAACAGTCAAGGATCACATGTACAGGAGGAGTAAGAATGATGGAAACAGTTAAGTTTATACAATACAATAAGTTGTTGAAGTTGGTTTCTGGAAGAACAGACATTGAACATTTTCTTAACAAACCTTGACAAGTTTTTTTTTTTTTTTTTATATTTTCTACATTAAAAGTATTAACGAGCTCGCTTAATTTTTATAACATTTGGGTTTTCATGATATATCTTGGACAAAAACATTTTTCTATCATTTACAAAATGTGTACATTCTAAAATGAAATGAAATTCATCCCCAATAATTTTAGAGTCACACATTGTACATTTTCTTAAATTGTTTTCAATATTATGCCATCTACCTGTTACTATGGAGAATCGGTGATTACAAGCATAGGCGTCGGAACCGGGGGGGGGGGGGGGGGGGGGGGGGGGCTAGAGGGGCTTAGCCCCCACACTTATTTTTGCAAAGTTATACACAACCATTGGACACATAGCATTATAGGGGGTTGAGCCCCCCTCCCCCCACTACTTTTTCTCGCAGTAAACATAATTATTCACTAATATACCATGAACAGATTGAAATATTGAGAAGTTGGAGTCATAGTGTATATTAGCCCCCCCCCCCCCCCCCCAATGATTACGGGATGAAGGGTTGTTATGGTTTTTTTTTTTGCTCATCCAGATTTCTGAGGATTTGTCCAGTCCCCCCCCCCCCCCACTTTCAAATTGTATCCGACGCCACTAACATGTTCGTAATTTTGTAAACGTGATCCATAGATCTGTAAAATCAACAATTAAATTTTAAAATTCTATAATTAATACATCTTGGTGAGTTATCTACTATACTTCTCCAATCTTGTATAAATTGACTTAAGTCATAAGAATGCAATTTTGACTTAGATCATAAGAATGATATTTTGGCGCAAAATACTTTCATCAACGAGGTCTCAAAATACCTGCCGAAAATTATAAGTACTAAATTTACATCTATCTGAAAACAAATCCGTAGACTAGTGTGTCAATTAACATATTTTGCTTTCCTTTATCGATCTCATTGTATTTTTTTTCAAAATCAAAATCGAATTTAATAATGATTTAGTAATACTTTGATCGCTACCACTTAAAAGTATAATTATTCAACGAGTGCATAATGGACATTTAATTATTTCGGAACAAATTGAGAGAGAGAGAGAGAGAGAGAGAATAATTTTTAATAAAAAATCATAAAAAAAGCTTTGCTTTTAAATCAAACGTTCATTATAAAAACGCCCAAATAATCATTATTAATGCGGAATTTTTCTATTCAAGAATAGTAGTCGTAAAGTGAAATGCCTGTAACGGCTTTTCCAAAAGCTTGCTTTGCCATTCAAGTTACGAGTAAGCCGGATCTATATGAATTTTTATTAATCCTTTTTTTGTTCGAATAAAATAATAGTACAGAATACACCATCCGGATTTGTTGTGAATAACAGCAAAGCATATACCGGTATTTGTACAGTGCAACACGTCAAGCTACATGTATCACTACATGTAATTCGTTGATGTAGGAATTCCGCATTTTTGATACCATAATTATAGGATTCTGCATGGTACAAAAAATTCAAAACACTTACTTAAAGTACTGATAAGATCTGAGGTTGTTGTTTTTTTATTAGATACGTTGTTTACTTAGGGGTTGAGTTCTCAAACTCAGATTGTTGTAAAGTTCAATGTCACCAGTAAAAATTTGCTCTAAACATAAAAAAGTATAAATGAAATGAATAATTATTAACATAATATTCGATATCCTTACTATATTATGCAATTATGTTCGTCTTATATCTATATTTATAATATTTTCTCTTCAGCTTCACCCATTCTGAAAATTCAGGCGAGCCTTGAAGTTTCGGATCACACTTTGTTCTTCGTTTGTTTACCTATGTATGCGTGTACAGCTTTCACTAAAGCTGACAGATCAGGCGAGCCTCTCTGATCACATTTTGATTGTCGTCCCTTATTCTGTTTGTATAACTTCTCTAGTCTGTTATATACATGTACTTTTACATTGAATTTCAGGAGGGTCATGCAACAACCTTTAGATAATATTTGTTTTTGTTTATCATATATATATATGCATATATTCATATATATATATATATATATATATATATATATATATATATATATATATATATATATATATATATATATATATTCTCAGTCTCATATTCTTTTTTCCAAAGCTGACAGTCAGTGACAGATCAAGTAAGCCAATCTGATCGCATTTTGTTTGTCGTCCGTGTGTCTGTGAGTATACATGTAGCTTTCACCTAATTTGTCATGTTCATGTACTTTTATTTCAGGAGGGTCACGCATTAACCTTTAGTTATTTTTTCGTGTGTGTTAATCATAAATATGATTTTCAGCTTTTACCAAAACTGACAGATCAGGCGAGCCTTTCTGATCACATTTTGTTTGTCGTCTGTTTGCATGACTTTATAGCTTTCACTCAAGCTGACAGATCTGGCCCCATGGCAATAAAACGTAGACGAGCTCACTTTTGATCTCAGCCTCCCTTTTCCACTATATATTCCTAGTGGAAAAGTGAGACTTAGATCGAAACAAATCTCGTTTAAGTTTTATAGCCCCGGGGCCAAGTGAGCCTTTCTGATAACTCTTTGTTTGTCGTCAGTTTGCCTGTTTGTATAGCTTTCACCTAAGCGGACAGACCAGGTGAGCCTTTCTGATAATATTATGTTTGTCGTCCGTTTGCCTGTCAGTAAAAAAAACTGACAGATCTGGCCCAGGGCAATAAAACGTAGACGGGCTCAATTTTGATCTCAGTCCCCTTATTCCAATATATATTTCTTGTGGAAAAGTGAGATTGAGATAAAAAAAATCCCGTCTAAGTTTCGTGGCCTCGGGTCCATGTGAGCCTTTCTGATCACATTTGGTTTGTCGTCTGTCTGTATAGCTTTCACCTAAGCTAACGGATCAGGTGAGCCTTTCTGATCACATTTTGTTTGTCGTCTGTTTGTCTATCTGTATAATTTTACTCCAGTTAACAGATCAGGTCAGCCTTTTCTAATTCTATTATGTTTGTCGTCAATTTGTCTGTCTATACTGTATAACTTCTCTTGTCTGCTATATACATGTACGTTTACTTTTATTTCACGAGGGTCATTGAATGACCTTTTGCTATCAGTTGGTGTTCGTTGTCGTCCCTATGGTTTTAACCTAATTCTAACAGAATTTGCTTCAGTTAATTATTTTTCTAAATGGCCTTTTTATGCTTTATTTATGTCTTATTTCTTGTTTTGTAGTCTACTTTTGCTATTTAGCATTGCTTCCTTTTGGTGGAAGACCTCAGGAGCGCCAGTCGAGAAGACGATTCGACCAATATCGGACGAAAGATATCGCCTCATTTACGGTAACATTAACATGCATGATATACTAATACAACATGTATTCTGCTAAGACACGAACACTGAATGGTTAATCTCAAGATATTATCGATCATAAGATGCGGGCACAGTTCTATAAACAAGATTATTAATTCGATACTCCGATGCGCCACGAGTTACATTGCGATATCTCGTGTGATAACACGAAGACAATGTTGCGATAGCACAATGATGATGTTGCGATGGGACATTGGTATGATTCCTATCAGTTTGTCACTTCATTAACAAATTAAGTAATTTAGTATGCTTTTCTAAGGTTACATGTATAAAGCATAAGCAGACTATACCGATGTTGTATACGAGATCGATCGCGCTAACGATCTTACTATCGTCAGTCCGACGAGCTACTGAGTACACTTTTACATTACATTGTGTATTTTTATGCATGTTAATGTTAGGATATAACCAACATATTGCTAAGATCCTTAGATATCCAGAAATATTCCGATTACCGGTACATAGTTTAATGAAATTAATTTTATCAATATAATATTTCAGAACATAATTTTCAAATTAAGTTTAAAAAAACAAACAATAATGCATAAAATCGACCTCCTTCAGCACTTCCGTACTTGTCTTTCTTCTCTTTTGACTAAAATTATGAAGACATCTTATTACGAGGGATTACAATGGCGGCTGTTTACACTTGTATATAGTTGGGCCAGTGAAGACTGATTTTCATGCTAGTTCCGATACGTTAGAAAAATCAAAATTATCCTTTTATAATTACATTTTAAATATTTTTGTACGTAATTTTTATTGAAAATCATTCATGAGACAATAGCACATAAATCGTGTCTCAGGTTAAACTACTTTAACGTCACAATTGTTAAACGTCGAAAACAGCAAAATCCCAGTATAGCCTGAATAATGGAAGACGAAATGTTCAGATTTTACGTAGTAACATATTTCAATCATAAATATATCAGCTACATGTAGTTATACGACTTCAGAGATAATATGAAAATAAAAATGAATGAATAATTTTTTGTGGAGTTCTAAAACGATGGATTGAGACGAAATTGGTATATTTCCAATATTTTTTTATCGTTTCCATCTATTTAATTGTGTAGAGCAATTAGCAACTCGGCGGACCCTGGTCACTCCAGATGAATTAATTAAGCCCCGTTTTAGACAACCCTCGTACTTAATCGTTATAACGGTCGAGATAATATGTCGTACATGTACGTACGAGATAAAAAGTAGTACGTACGAGATAGTAAGTGATTACTACGACATAGAATAAGTTTTACAAACGACATAAACTATGTTGAACGTACCTGTACATGTTTAAGATACAAAGCGAGATAATAGAGCGGTAGTTCGTACGAGATAGTATGTGATTACTACGACATAAAATAAGTTTTACAAACGACATAATTATGTCGAACGTACCTGTACATGTATAAGATACAAAGCGAGATAATAGAGTGGTTAAGCATTTCAACGAGTACGTGTGACTAGGTAAATCCTCTAATTTTATGTGTATTAGGTCATAATTTCTGCATATTGTTATTGTTGTACAAGTTGTACAAAACGTGTAGAATGAAAAGTTCATGTAGGTGAAAACGTGTAGCATTTTTTGATAAAACTATAGACTATAATATAAGTGTACATCAGACGTTATTTATGTAAAGCAGATACATGTATTAATTAAGGACGATTATGTCTTTGGTTTTATCAAATTTATAGAATTATTTCATAAACAAAGAATAAAAATGGAACATGTTAAAAATGTTGAATCAAATTATTTTACACGTACGCGAACAGTTATGTAACATAATATAATATGTCGTACAAAATGATAAGTCACATACTGTTGTAACGAAACAAATTCCTACATACGAGATAACATTTCGTTAAATGAAATACTAGTCGTAATAACGAAAAAAATATCGCACCTTCGAGATTCTCAATCATAGCTAGTGTCTAAGTGTTATTCGCAATGATATACCGTACGTACAAAATATTAAATTTCACTGTAATGACGAAGTACTATGCCGTACGTACGGGATAACATGTCGTATATATATATATATATATATATATATATATATATATATATATATATATATATATATATATATATATATATATATATATATAAACGAAGGACTAAATCGTAATAACAAAAATTAGGTCATGAAATAATGAGTCGTGTAATGAAATAGCGAAATAATATGTAGTATGTAAAAGATAACATGTAGTTATAAGCAGATATGAAGTCGTCATCAGGAGATTGTATCTCGTGCGTTCGAGATACTCAGTCAAATTAACGATATGTCAGTCGTACACTGTAATAACGAAGTAATACGTTTTTGATAACATGTCGTAAAAACGAGATACTTCGTCGTCAAAACAAGTTAATATCTCGTACGTTCGAAATACTCAGTCCGATAAACATGATACTTAATCGGAATAACGAAAAATATGCCATGCCTACAAAATGATAAGTCGAAATGAAATAATGAGTCGTGCAGTGTAATAACGAAATAATTGTTTGTATGCACGAGAATACATGTAGCCATAAGCAGATATGAAGTCGTTATATCGAGATATTATGTCGAATATTCGAAATACTCAGTCGAAATAACGAAAAATATGTCATATATACAAGTATTAAGTCGTACACTGTGATAACGAAGTAATATGTCGTACGTTCGAGATAATATGTCGTAATAACGAGATACTCTGTCCGATAAACAAGATACTAAATCTGAATGTCGAAAAATGTGTCATGCCTACAAAACGATACTTTATCATGAAATAATGAGCCGTGCAGTGTAATAACGAAATAATTGTTTTATGTACGCGATAACATGTAGTCATAAGCAGTTATGAAGTCGTTATAAGGAGATATTATGTCGTACATTCGAAATACTCAGTCGAAATAACGAAAAATACAGTTGTATGTAATACGTACAAATAAGTTGAACACAATAATTTTAACTTATTACGAGATAATGATACAGTTGTAATACATATGAGAATATGTGTCGGACGTCGGATGTACGAGATATGTATACATACACAAACAGAAATGTACATGACTTTGTGCTAAGTATACATGCCTTTGTGTTAAGTGTATTGGAGATTGTATTAAGTGATCGTTTGTTGTTGATATATAATCAAACTAAGCAGCTTTAAACGTTATGATAAAGTCACAACATTCTAAAAAAGATAACATATGCATAGGCGTCAAAACCGACACCCCCCCCCCCCCCTTTTCAGTTTGATAGGAATATTTATATTTTTAAGTGGTTTTTTTTAATGTAATATCTCTGCAAATCGAATTTGTATTATACAGTCCAGTAAATTCAAATGACGTATAATTGGGGCGCAAGTGGGGTTTGCTTATTCATATTTAAAATGATATTATGCCACAATTTTAAAATAGTTTTTTCACGTCGGACAAAGATTTTATCAGAAACGTTATCGTTGCAAGCATAATATTATTAATTTTATTATTTTCAGAAAGAAAAAGAAAATTTTTTGAAAGTCGGACAGAACGTTACGACATATACTTTTTCACAATTTTAGTAATGTCATAGTACAATGCTGCTCCTTTGAGAGAAAAAAGAACTTGTTTAATGTCGGACATAATGTTACAACTAACGCTTGAAACATAACATCCAGTTGGCGGACATCAAGCCACAATTTTTCATAATTATGAGCGCGGTCATAATAAAATTTCTCCATAAGGCGGTGGACATTATGTAACGACTTTATGTTAAATGTTAAATACTGAAATATGATTGGTTTAAATGCAGTTCATAATCCGTTCTTATACCCTCAGCGTTAGCAACACACTTGGCAACGGGTAACACAACGAATTGTAACATGCGCATGATATATGCGCGTGCAGGTCGTCGTAGAATTCACGTCATTTTTATATAAAAGACTTTAGGGAAACATTTTCTCTAGCATTAAGACATTCAGTAGACCCTATAATAAAATATGGTATTGCACACCACAAGCATCAAACATATATTTCAACAACTCTACACGTGGTTGAACATGAACGATTATTCTGTTCTGCATTTTATCGTTTAATGTAAATAACCGCTAGATGGTGATATGAGACATACATCTTAAAAGGTTTTTATGTTTTAACATAAATCCAAGTAGGATATGATATAAAAACGACCAGTACTTACGTATTTTGAGAATATTATCCGAACACTTGTACTTCCGATCGAAATCTCACACGAACTGATCAAATCTTGGTGAAGTCTCGTGGACTTTCATTCGAGCACCTCTGGATTTATTACATACTTAGCAACGATAAAGAAAACATTTCAAACACATTCGCAGGAGCGATATAACAAACTTTAAACTGTAGTTACTGTGGTAAACGAAGTAAACCGATGTAAAACAAAAATGGATGAACGTATTACTGTCACAGCTGTTGGTGTAAATATAACAACCCAAAAGACACCTTTCTTTTTCGGCTTTGCTAGAATTCCGACATAGATAAAAAATTGTTTAATATTTCAACCAGCTCATTAGGCGTATGCCAATTTGACAAACAAGTCCTTCCATTACGAAAAGATTCTGCATAAGTTTTACAATTGGTACGTATATAATACGCTTGGAATCGTATAAATTAATTTTTTTTTCGTCGTATTACCCCGACAAATCATTAATTGAAACATCCCTGATACTTCGACTTTCCCATTTTTTTCCATGCGCTCATCGTTTGTTTAATTGCACTCCCCGCTTCGCTTCGTTCGCGCTCACCGTTCACAAAACGCTAATTGTGCGTTCAGCATTCATTTTTTCATTCATTTTCATTCGAAACTCCAAAATGAAAGAATCGGTCTTCTGAGTCACAAGAAATTTAGAAAAGAACACGTGAGTAAAGGTGCAAGAAAACTTATAATACACATAAAACATCATTTTTATCAGTATTTAATCAATTGAATTTAAAGTACACTTTCTTGAGCAGGTCCGTTTTTTGTTGTTGCTTTTTATGACTACAAGAATCATTATCGCTGTATGTTTATTACGTCATTCCTATATAAAAAAAGTACTTAATATGCGTTTGATAAATAAAATGCGAATAAAAAAAAAATAATAAAAGCAGTTACGTTTTCTCGTAGTTACAATGGTGTTCTCGGGGTAGTAATTTCAACTGTCACCCTCCTAAACAAGCATTATTTATATAATTGGTATTTATCAACAAAACTTTCAAGAAAATCTATGCACGCCGCATCGAAAGATTTATCGATAAATGCGATGTTTTAAAGTGATTCATAAAAAAATAATAATTTCCCAAATCATGATTACTTTAATCGTCGAGCGAATGAGCCGATTACAGATCAACTCAAATGATGTAAATAAACAAAGGTTCTTTATCTGCTTTATTTGTTATAATACATACATGTATATATAACGAAAACAAAAATGTAATCACTTATTTGTTTGGTAACGTAACTGTGTACACTCCGCGATTTGATATTTCCGATGCTCAGGTCTTTAAGTATATGTACCTTGTACTAAAGATTTTCGATTTAGGTATTTATTAGAATTTTTATAATCACATTATTCGATAATTCGTTGCTAAATCTATTATTGTCTTCAATTTCGTTTTGTTTAACTCTTATTCCTAAGCATATATGGCATTAGATAGGATAGGATAGATATTATTTGCTGATAATATGAAGGATACAAGATAAAGGATAGGATAGGATTGTTTTGCCAACTTTCACGATAAGTACATGTAGTTTATGCGGTTTTTCTTTTCCTGATTATCGATGAAATACAATGTAAGGATAACTCCGGATGCACTCCGAATAAATCGATCATCTTGCGTTCACAAAGAGTTCACATATCGTTCACCATGCGTTCACCGTTCACGTTGCGCTCTGCGTTCGCTCATACTCAGGCACGTAGCATCGTTACTGAAAGTTGGGGGGGGGGGGGGCGACTCATCCTAAAATCTTGACAAGCAAAAAAGAAAAAGGAAATTATGACTTTCCCAAAATCGTCGAAATCCTAATCCGGGAGGGGGGGGGGGGGGGGGGGAGTGGGCGTCGCATATAACTTCTATTTCCATCATAATTTCCTTATTTTCATATTATTTTAATTCATGCTCCCAAAAAAGTGGGGGGGGGAACTCCATGATAATTCAATTTCTTATATAGAAATTTTAAAAAATTTGTTTCTGCGATAAAAAGTGGGCGGGGGGGGGGGGGGGGGGCAGGCCCCCCTGCCCCCCCCCCCCCCCCCCCGATGCTACGTGCCTGATACTTCACCGTTCTTTAGCCTACACCAAATTCCGGTAAGCGTGCGCTCACCGTTCGCTCTGAGTGCGCTCACCGTTCAAGTGGGAAAATGAAACGTTTTAGGAACGGTAAATATTCTGCATCGTGACTAAAACATTACATTGGTTCGCTTCCTAATTACTGCATACACAGTTATATGGGTATAATCACACTAATACAATTTCCACAGGCGGTTAAGTTAACGTTCGCAGCATCTCTCTCGGCAATAAGGGGCACCGTACATAAAATCTATAAAACTTTTGAAATCCCTTATCGTTAAAAGCTCGGGGTTAAAAGTCAGATTTGTTTTTCGTTAATTTGCATCTGTTTGATAAAAAATCCTAATCAAACAGTGCGACCTCTTTTCTTTAAAAGATATATTTAAACTTAACACTTTTTTTTTTAAAATTCACATAATTGGTAATGTAATTTGTATATGTCATGAAATAATTAGGCTAGCTGCAGGTCTGTAGCTCCGGGTCTGAAAAAATTCGGATATCAGACCTTCTCCGAAACACGCTACCGACCTCGGAAAATCAAGTATGTTGAATTTACATCGAGATCGAGAGTCGCCATTTTTACATGTAAACAAAGTGCACCACATGAATTTACGGGACTGGTGATGGTGTTTAAAGACTATCCGAGGCAAGTGAAGAGACATCAGAGATATCAGTAGTAAATTGCATGAATAATTTAATGGTACTAATTGTTTTCACAGAATTTGCGTATAAATAAGATAAATTAGTCGAAAACAGCGCACGTCTTTCTGCGCAATAAATATACAATTTTTTTCAATGGGTGGTCCTGTACCTCCCAGGTCCTCCATCCGAATTTTTTCAAACCGGGAGCTTCAGACCTGCAGCTATAATCAGGCACGATATCTATGTTTTATATGTTACGATTTATTTATTTTGTACGTTGTCAAAACTTGTTTCGATCTTAGTTTCATCATATCATTAATTTGGTCGCTCGAAAGAAAGCACCGAGGTTGCAGACGCGCTCGAGTCCATTTATCAAAGCGAAGGACCGCCAAAAATTATTCAATGCGATAATGGTCGAGAATTTCATGGAACAGTTACCCAATTGGCCGAGGTATTGGGTTGTCAAATTATCAATAGCCGACCGTATTATCCACAAAGTCAAGGTAAAATCGAATCGTCGCATAAATCGTGGAAATCAAAGATTAAGTACGACTTACTTAAAACAATCGATTCGAATTGGGTTCGGGATTTACCAAAATACGCGATGTTACGCAATGAAGAGTATCACTCTTCATTAAAGGCGTCGCCATTTTACGTGTATCACGGCCGGGAATCTAATCGCGTGCGTAAATCTACTCGACTTGGGCCGAGCGTTCCGAATCACGTTTCTAGTCAGCTAAAAAGGCAATCAGCTGTCCGCAACGCAGCCTTATTGGCATCGAACAAACGCGAAAAAACTATGATAAAACACCATTTCAAAAAACATCAAGTTAGTGTGTATAGCGTGGGCGACGACGTGTATGTAAAATCTCGAACGCACAAAAATTACAATAAAGCTAAGCCACGTTTCGAAAGAGGGAAAGTAATCGCTACTAAACACAACGCGTTCTCGTATAAAATCAAGTTTTCTAGTGGGGTTTCGCGTTGGATAAACGTTCAAAATATAGCTGCGATTTCGCGTTCCGAAGAATTGTTAAAAAGGCAAAAACGTCATCGATTAAGATTTAATCCCATGTGCGAATGTATCAGCGATGAATGCTCACGAAAGTCGGACCCCAACTGCAAACACAAACTCAGTAAATTTTGTTGCCGCAAAAGCAAAATTTCGTGTTCGCTGCCGTCTCATAATTTCCCTCATATATCGGATTTCTATCTGTCCGAAAACTTAGTTAACCAACTTAAAGGACCGAGCCTTTCGATAACCGATACAGCCCATGACGACTTGGTTCGAAATGCGCTTGAACGCGATTTAGTTCCTGTTGGAAACATTCCTAAAGACGGCAGCTGTCTATTCCATTCTGTTGCACAATCGCTCTCAAGTCAGTTACAAACCGATCTTGGTCAGCAAGATATCCGAAATGTCGTGGTTAATTGGCTTTCCGAAAATCCCGAAACACCAGCCGGCGACCGCTTCTCGCAGTTCATTCCTAACCTAGACTGGGACACCTATTTAGAGGGCATCTTAGGTACCGAATGGGGCGATCACATCTGCATTACAGCCATAGCAAACGCGTTTAACATCGCAATAGGTATCGTGTCGAGCGCCCAGTCCGACTTAAATTACATTTTACCTTTCAATCCTCAAAATCGGGAACATCTTTTGCATATTTATTTGGGTCATGAGTTCGAGTTTCATTTTATTAGATTAGAGCCAATAGTAGGCATGCAGTCAGATGTTTTTAATAGTGCAGTTAATGTTCAAAATGTAAATATAACATGTCTTCAAAACAAAAATACAATCTCAAATCACAATATCACAGACAACTGTAGTGATTTTTACAACCATTCTTTTCAGGAAGTTATTCAACCTACAAATTATTCGACTGATTCAGTTCTGAACCTACATTTATCTACAGACGACAGTTCATTTTCTCCTCAAAGCAGCCATCTAGACAGCGCCCCTTGTCACACAGAAGAGGAACACATTGATGCTCCTCTCCTGTCAACGTTAGATTCATCAGCCTCCCCAACAGCCGCCTCAGACAGAAACGATCTCAATTCCACAGTTCATGACAGGTTATCCCCTCCAAGCCTTAATATGTCATTTTATATTGATCCGCCTTCTTTAATTCAAATTGCAGATACAGCAAATGGTTCAAATTATGACGAGGAACCTCCGGTGTTATCACCAATTCATTTAAGGTCAATAGTGCGCCCTCCTAAGAAGTTCACACCAAGTGATTATGTCAGGGCACGTAAGCAAATTTTTGCCGAAACGGTAAACCAAAAGCGTTTTACTGATTTACCTTTTTTTATTCAGCGCAACATTTTGTCCCTTGTAATCTATAACAATTTCAACATGTTTTTAACTTTAATGAAGGTATCAACACATTTCGAATATCTGCTAGCCACCCTTTATAATTTATGTCCTCAAATTTACTTAAATGAAAATGTTATGTCCATATTGGAAGGTAAATCTGTGTTTCCTGATGGCGTACGACACAACTGGTCTCTTCGTAAGTTAAGCCGAGTGGCGGGTCCTGGGAGTGGAGTAATGATGGAACTGCGTGACGTACTGAGACCAATTTCTTCCCGATGGATAAATGGCTACATCGAGATCCTCGCAACAGCAATCACCGGATGGTATTATATTGTCGGTTTTAAATTCAAACAGTAAAATTTAATATTCGCGTGTGCAGCGTTAGTAAATGAGCGTCAATTGACGGTGGTATGGCCTATTTTCCCTAAATAGGCTTCCAGTTGGAGCCACCAATCGCGCAAATAACATAACAACAGTAAACATGTGGTACGGCCTGTCTCCTTATGAGCTGGCTTCCAGTTGGAGCCACGTGTCGCGCAAATATAGGACAATATGTAAACAAAATGAATTTATTTATTTATTTATTTATTTATTTATGTATTTATTTATTCCATTATCTTTTTCAATGTAGAAGTAAAGGAAACACTTTCAAAACAAAGCAATGTTGAAAGTGTGTTTTCTCTCTCTCTCTCTCTCTCTCTCTCTCTCTCTCTGTTTAATCATTTAATAAAAAAAAAGACTCTTAATAGGAGATGCCTCCACGTGGCAAGAGTTGGGCAACAGTTTAATCTGGCAGAAATCTCCTGATATTATTACTTGACTTGTGCATGTACTAGCAAGGTAAAGTGAGTTGATTTCCAGACCATACCCTTAATTTTTATTTAGTTTTTTATTCATTGTTTTCCCTCCTATCCAAACATGATTTTGAGTACTATATTTATTTGCTTTTGTCTGGTTACTCAAAATGATTAGATGGTTAAATATTGAAACGCGTATTTTAATGCATACTGAAAATGCCCTTAATGTCATAGATTTCATATTAGAGTCTCTGAAACGTTTCAGAACTGTTCATGTAATCAGTAGTTTTTGATGATGCACATGTCCTTATAATACATTTTCAAAATCGTCATACTGGAAATTCTAACATAGAACCTCTACATTGTAAGTTTTAAATTACCGCTAATTTACGTACGTTATAGTAAATACTTTGACATGCAGATGCGTATAAAATCTAAAGAAATATATATTTTTTTTAACATTAAGAAGTAATGAAGAGAACTATAGATGAATGTCTTTTTCCCGGTTAATTATTTTTAAATGTTTGTTACCGAATGCCTGATAACCACAAATTTCCTAAGCATCTCTGAACTTAAGATATAATCATATTCTAAAATTAAAAAAAATAATAAGATAAACAGAGGCGGTATTATGTTCATATTCTTTGTTTACAACTGTAATGTTGACTTTCCTCTACATGTCAGCAATAGTAGACAGTCAAATTAATAACTAATTATTTCATTTATGAGAAGTGGGATGAATAATATCAAACCCTTTTGCATATAATTAATAATGTAATTAGTGCCTACGTGTGATACTAAAATTAAAATTATCAGATGCGGTAGTCGTTACTCATTAATTATGAGGAGATAAATGTAGGCGATAATTATAATCGCTTATAATAGAAGAGGCGATTGTCATTACTGTTTAATTATGAGGAAATAAATGTGAGGTGATAATTATACAATCGCCTGTATTGTCCCACGTGTGCTATAATTACGATGCATGCATTTTATTTTTTATATTAACGATGAAAGTCGCCATCTTCGGATCCTCATACGTGAAGCGAGCTTCTTATTTTGCAGACTTTGCCATGCCATTTGAAGTAGAGTGGTTCGGTGTTGGTGGAATGACAGCCTCCCAGCCCTGCCCAAACCTAATCTTCAAAATGGCGAGATACAGCCCGGACATCGTTGTCGTTTGTTTGGGGGGTAACGACATTTCCAGTGGAGCAGAGCCGTCTACTGTCATCGACTGCCTGACAAGCCTCTTCCACAGAATAAGAGATTTCGCCCCCCGACAACCCGATATTTTCTTCACGGAGATAGTCTCCAGGGGAAAATTCCGTTCTTCTCTACAACGTGAGGAATTCGACGGAAAGAGGAGAACCGTCAACAATAAGATGAAGAAAATCCTTGGCAGAACCTTCATCAGAATAGACGTCAGGTTTCCCAGACACTATCTACCAGACGGAATCCATTTCAACGACGCTGGGACTGTCATATTCCTGCTTTCCATAAGCAAGACAGTAAAAAGTCGCTCCTTTGAGTAGAGAATAAACGGCCCTTTTAAGGGCCTTTCACATTTTTCGAAAAGCTACCTCTTAACAGCAATCAGAACATGTCTAACAACGGCCAAAAAATGGCACCCCCATCAAGTTACAAAATCTCGAATTCCTAATAAAAACAAAAAATTCATTTCATAACATTTAAGACAACAACGCCTGCCTTCAGTTCCATGTACGACGTAATACAGATTTTGTCATATATTTATCTATAACTATTAATAATATTTATTTAAACGTACATTCCTGTTGGCGGACATTTTGTCACGTTCTTTCACAATATTCAGCGTGGGCATAATACGATTTCTTTAAAATTTAAATGCGGCGTACATAATGTAAAGACTTTTAGAAACTAGGCAACCTTTTTTAATTGCAGACATTATGTTTCGACATACAATTAGGTAGGCGGACATTTTGAACAACGTTCACAATGTTTAGCGTGGTCATAATACGATTTCTTTAAAATTTCAGTGGCGGACATAATGTTACGACGATTAAAAAATAGCACTTTTTAAAGGGCGTATATAGTGTTACGACTTACGATTGAAACATACATTCGTGTTAGGGATGTTATGCCATTTTATTTTTCAATGTTAGCTTGGTCATTATATAATCCCTTTAAAAATATAACGGCGGACATAATATTACGACTTTTGGAAAAAATGTGAATATTTGAAATTGCTTATATAATGCTATGACATGCATTACAGTCGGCGGACATTATGCCACAATTTTTAGCGTGGTCATAATCATTTATGATTTCTTCAAAAGTTAATGCGGCGTAACTTTAAAAATAGGATAACACATTTTTATGTCGGACATAACGACTTATGGTTTAAACATGCATTCATGATGGCGGACATTATACCACAATTTATAACGTGGGCAAACAAACGATTTTTTTTTTCAATTTATAGGCGACAAACAAAAAGTTACGACTTTTTAAAGAAAAAAGTGATCATTTTTTTTTAATGGCAGACATAATGGCGCGACACATTTCCTTTTTGCAGACATGCATAATTTTTCACAGATTTTAGCGTGGACAGAGTACGTTTTCTCCAAAAGTTAAAGCGGCGGACATTATAAAACGACATTTAGAAAATTGGAGTGCACTAAATAATGTCGGACATAAGATTTAAACATGCATTCCTGTTTGCGGACATTTTGTCCAGATTTTTCACAATTTTTAGCGTGTGCATCGTGTGCGTTAAACGAACTAATAGTCTATATAATGCGGCGTACATAATGTTCCGACTTACGATTTGAACGTACATTCCTATGTGCAGACATAATGCAATAAATTTTCGCGTCGGACATGATACGATCTTTCCGAATTTTTGACGGACATACGTTTCAACGTTATGAGATAGTGTGTACATTTATGTATATTGATTAATACGATCATATAATTCTCATTCTGAAAATAATTTCAGATCAATAAATGGCAAACATAATATTACACAATGGGATAGCAAATATTATATTTAGAAATAATAGAGAGAGTAGTGTGTTCAAAACTGGTGGCGGACATTAGCCCATACATTTTCCAAGAACAATGCTGACATTTTTAGCGACGTGCATGCATTTAATACAATTTCTCTGAAATTCGAAGGTGGCGGACATATGGTAATGACTTTTGGGGGAATATACGGAATTTTTGTAAAGGCGGACATAACAATGATTTTTTTCGAAAAAAGTGGCGGACATTTCGTGATGGCGGACATAACGTGACCATTTTTTCAAAAAGGTGGCGGACATTTCGTGATGGCGGACATAACGTGACGATTTTTTCAAAAAAGTGGCGGACATTTCGTGATGGCGGACATAACGTGACGATTTTTTCAAAAAAGTGGCGGACATATCGTGACGGCGGACATAACGTGACGGCGGACATAACGTGACTCAA
>NW_026441675.1:49032-82154 GCF_025612915.1 Magallana angulata
GTAACTGAGGGAGAAGATGTACCTATATGCTCCCATATATTTTGATATTTTTAAAAAGTGGTTGAGGGGACTAAAATAAAGAGAACTGGAGGTTAACCGTGAACTCCTACCAAAAAAATTGGTTGAATATCTTCCATAGGATCTTATTTTCGGTAAAAAAAAAATAGTATTTCATAAAGGTACAATGGCAAAGATTAAGTGTATGCAAAAATAAGTGAAAAATTTGGATATTTTACAGTATTTGTATTTATTCTACCGAGGGGCCATATGGAACATATTCTTTGAAATCCCATATAAAGTCATTGTTGTTCAGGTGAGCGATGTGGCCCCATGGGCCTCTTGTTTTTGATAAGCTGCAAGTTGTTTTGAGATGTTTACAGAAACATGCTGATATTATTTTATATTTATACAAACTTTGTTTGTTGTGTTTCATTCCGACAGTTCTGGATTAATTTGGGAGGAGGAAAAAAAGAAGTATAAAGCTCTGAATGTAAAGATGGCTGAATTACTGGAGGCAGCGCATCAAAAGCATGACATGGAGAGAAAATTAGGTCACAAACCACCAGATAGTGTTAATTTGGACAGTAAAACAGAGGTAAAGTTTAGATAAAGCAGTAGAGAAATAATGCCAAAAAATAATAATTATAGTTTCAAAGAGTACCAAAATGTTTAAAAGCGTGACAACTGGGGCAAATGCAGCAGGAACTTTACATGCCAATAAACATGCCTCGTCCAGTGCCTTTAAACAGTAAACAGTCCTTTACTCTTTGAGATAAGGTACTCAGTGAAATCTTTAAGTGATTAACTATTTGTCAGTATTATTATTATATTTTTACCAGTGTCATTAATTTTAATTTTTGATTTGATTTGATTTTTGCCCCCCCCCCCTCTTTGAATCAATTATTTCTTTTTAACATTAGTAGTATGGATCCCAGCACTAAATATGAGATTAGATTTTCCTTAGTAACCCTCCAGTACGGTTGCGTAGTAACACACCAAACATTAACGCCTTCAGTCCAATATTGGTATAAGAAAACCACGTGTAAATCTTTTTGTGGTTATTGTTTTTATTTATATCAATAAATGAAAGATAATCAAGTCGCCAATTAATCGTAAAGTAGTTTTCATACAACTCAAAACACCAAAGTATTTAGATAAGGTGTGTCTCAAACAGTCAGTTTTCTCGGTCTTAGTACAAGTCTTGGTAACAATTCATAATATCTAAATGATGGAAATGTTCATCTAATTTCACTCTTCACCACATCAACTTACGAAAACTTCAAGTTATATTAACCTTACTCAAAGTTCTATCTAAATAAAAACGCTTGTGATGAATTGGGAGTTATGAGGTCCGTGCCATCTGAATGCCTCGATCATGTAGCAACCGACCGCAACTTTATCGATCAGTTTACCAGTATACATGTATACCCAAGTGAAAGCTGAGAAACGAAAAAAAAAAATATGGTGACAAAATACTATTTTGAATTTAACTCAGATTCAAACAAACCTGCTCCACTATTAAAATTTACGGGACAATAAACAAAACACTAAGCGAGACAATGAACGAGACAGAAAAACGGAGATTGGGGCCCACCCATCTACCGATGGAAGTGAATTGACCCGAATCTGAAAAGATTCCACGCCAAAAGCCAAACTAAGGCATATCCTGACTTTATATACACCCCACTCTTGAGTGTGTTTCTTTTAATTAATCAGAACGATGATATGTTTTTGTAACTCAAACCAGCCTCTTCTCAAATTATTAAGAATAGAACCAACACTTTCCGAATGTAAATAAGACAGTTACGTTTCTCGAAAGTTATGAGGAATTGGAGGTATTTAATAGCTATATTGGCTCTTGTCAAAGCGATTGCTATACTTAAAAATTCTACAAACCTCACGCAATTGTAAATTCCGAGTAAAATATATTACGTATATTTTCCCAAAACATTGTTGTTCGTCAAGGTTACCAATCAAATAAATACTTGAGCTGGTAATCTTTCAATATTGCGCTGTTATTTCTGTTCAATTCACAAACATACATAGAATTTTGATCTGCAATTAATTAACAAAAATGTGTAGGCATCAAATGGATCTTAAGAGGTTTTTAACAAATGTTATTCAATGAAATTACTATGGCGTTTTCTTTTATAAAGGTGAACTTTTATGAGATGAAAATGATCCGGCCAAACAACAATAAAATTCGAAGATCTTTCCAGCATGGGGTGTGGATCCAGTATAAAACCTCACCTCATCAACTTCAGGTCCATGCCAAGATCAATAAGCTACAGGTAATCGGTGTTATTACCGTTTTTTTGTTGTTGTTTTTTTTAGGGGGGGGGGGGTAAAGATAGCAGCCTTTTAAATTCCTTCATGACCTCGAGGGGGGTGCTTGACTTACTTTCCGAAGGAAAGCCCAAAGATCTCATTCGAGACTCGAAATACGAGATTCAAGTTTCAAAATTGGAGATTCAATATCTAAATTAACCAAATTTTGGATCTTTAAAACAGTACCTTTGCGCACATGCTCTTACATTTAAATAAAATTCATACTGTTTTATGTTATACAATATTTAAATAATAGTTATAGTTAACTAAATCAACTACGGTGATAATTAAATTAGTGACAGTATCGACAGTAGTCACAAAGTGATTTTGCTCGCTTCTGTATATTCTTCTCCCATACGTTTTAACCCGTAAGTACCGATCAGACCCAACCTAACAGAAAGTAAATCTCAACTAAACACTGGGTTTACTTCCTGGGTTTACTCGGGGTTTAGTTTGGGTTTATTAGAGTGGACCCAGAGTAAACCCAAAGTAAACCCAGAGTGGACACAGAGAGTAAACCCGGTCATAAGTATACCCCTGAAAGCAGACGCGTAAAAGGGTGAAATACTGATATGTTGATTTTTTTGTTAATTTTTGGGGTTTTGTTTTTATTTGTTTTGTTTGTTGGTTGGTTTTTTTTTATTAATTTCGAATTTTGAATATCGAATTTCGTATACTCTATATTAGAGTTGTCACCAAATTCATTGCTGCTTCTTGAGATATTTATACACTTAGCAGATACTGGTACTTAATCTGAGACATATTGTTATGCTTGAGGTTGTTATGGTTTTAAAACACGCGCAAAATGTTGTGATAGATATGCAGTTTAAAGGCTTGAATGCGGAATCTGAGCCATAGGTTTTGTACGCTTAAGAACTTAAATGTATTTTCAGCGAGTAAAATGTTTAAAACACTCAGATAAATAGATTATTCTAATGATTCTTACTTTTCCAAAATCGCGATGTTGATTTAACAATATATGTTGTACCAAGCTAGTTTAAGATACAGATCTTGAATTAAATTTTGTAAACTATAAAGTAGTTACCAGTTCGTGTAATTAGAGAAAGGTAGAAATGTTATATTTTTACGCGTATCACATGTATCTTAGACCATTTTTCTTTGTTACTTCCATTTTCATAATTTAATCAAAACAAATAAATATTTCAACGGTGATATGAGTTGAAAATCTTGTTAGTCAAAAAATCGAAAAAAATATTAGTTATAGTCTTCCTGGGTTAAAGCTTATACACAACACAAAACTGTTCGATAAGAAAAAAACAATATAATAGTGTTATTTTATGTTACAGTTAGATAATCAAACAAACAGTTGTGTGTTTCCTACAGTGCTAGCGTCAGTTCCTCCTCCAAAGTCTGTTGCCTCAGAGAGCGGTTAGTAAATTATAAGCGATGATTTTTAATAAAGCCTTTTATACAAAATAGAACTACTCACTGTGTTTCATTATATATATATATATATATATATATATATATATATATATATATATATATATATATATATATATATATATATAAAAATTTGAAAAATGAAAGACAACACAGAGTAAAACATTAGCGCTTTTATTCAATCTTCAGACGTTTTTAAAATAACAATTACGTTACTTGGTGACGTCTACAATACAATACACTGCGATATTTTTGGGATTTAACTATATATATATATATATATATATATATATATATATATATATATATATATATATATATATATATATATATAATCTCTTTTCCTTTTAAAAATGGAGATCATTTTTTAAGTGAATAAATTAAACATAAAATAGTCAATTACATAAGTAACATTTTTTTCAATGGACATTCAGTACTAGTTATGTTGGTTTTGCAGTTCCTAAGCCTTTTGCTGAAGTCAGCATCCTAGCAATAAAGCACGAACATAGCAATATGTTACAGTTCAAGTAAGTAAAAATTTCGTATAGTTACTTTGAATGAAATAGTATCCACTGTTGATAAAAAGCATAAGTTGTCAATATCCCGACAATAAATGATATATTTTGATCATTTAGCATTTTAAAGTTTTCATATGGTTCTATTCGTTGTTAATACCAGTTATAACTGTTATACCAACTTTGATAGTGTATCCACTCCTGGTCGGACAAAAACTACTAAAAGTGCCATTTTTGCCAAATATTATGATATTTACTGAAATCATATACCTAGTACTGTCTCTGCCGTCGTCAAGGAGGTGTATTGCCTTCAAATTTAAAATCGTTAACCACACACAACCTGTGTTTTTATTAAGAAAAGTTTGAAAAATAACGATAAAATAACAAAAAATTAAGATGAAGCATTATATTTTCTTCAGAATATTTTAATTTAACAACCCTTTTCCGACATGCAAAAGTGTGATAGATTTTGGGTATAACATTTATGTGTATATACCAATTTATCATTTGAAGGAAAATGGTGGCTTGATCACAGCCCTAGCCCCCTTTTTTCATCTTCACCATTGCCATAGCGTTATCTGAATAATTCCTCAAATAAACAAAAAAACATTTTCGTTCAAATAAATTCTAATTCGTCCTAGCATTCAGGTAATTCGTCCGAACAAATCCTTATTCGTCAGATTAAATAGCTAATTCGTCCGAACAAAAAACGTATTCGTCCAACAAATAGTTATTTCGTCCGAAAAAATATTTCATTTGTCCGAGAAACCCTATTCGTCCGATCAAAAAGGTCATTTGTCCGAACGAATCCTAACTCGTCCAAACAAAACACTTATTTGAATTTTAGCAAGAACATGTGTTTGTTTTACGTTTACGCCAGAGACTTACACTAGTTCAGTAATCGAATAATTCATTATTTATATATAAGATATGCACTTCGCAGTTTTTCTAGGCGGGACCCGTGGGTTGAAGTTCTAAGATCAAAGTAGAATTTATTGATTTGAAAAATGAATATTTATTTAAACTAAAACAATTCTAAATGTTAAAAGGAAAATCAGGGTTATCTGGTTTTGTGTTCTTATTTTGTCTTTTTATGATGAAAATATAATCTCTCCGTGTAAGCCTTCTTGATCTCCTTGAGGTTCAACTCAAATTTAGAAATCACCTAGTCCAATAGTTCTTCTACAAGCATTTTATTAACAAGGGGATCGTATAGTTTTGTCAAAATTACAACATCATTTGGAAGCAGCCCAAAATAAGAATCTCAAATTCATAAGTTAATATTTACATTTACTTTCTTTCCTCCTATTAAATTGCATTGATAGATTTGAGTGATATTTACGCATAACACATAAGACCCTATCACTAAATCTGGTGCGTATGTATACACTCAGTCTTCCTTCAAAACATGACAGACTCTCCTCCTGACTTCAAACCGGATCACGACCTGATATTATACGTGGGCTGATTAATATTTAATGGATGTCAATATTTTTTTAAAGATTTGAATGAATTCAATTGATTAATTTCTTAGTATACCAAAAATAAATTCATCAAATTACAGAATAAAAAAAAAATTTTGTTATTAGAATTTAAAACGCTGTGCACTACTGTAGAAGCACATATATTCGTTGGGTTAAAATTTCGTTGTTTTTAAACCAAATAAAATTTCGTTGGGATTTAATTTTGTCATATCGTAATCTATTAAAAGTTGTAAAAATGATTTATCACGGTCTTATACGTATATAACGAACGATAACTCTGTATGCAGGTATCGTATAAACCGAGCGCGTGGAAATATAAATTCCGATTTGAGTGTCTCTTATCTACGGCAAAATTCAGTAGTGAGTTGAGTAGTTTTAACGATTTAATTTACTACGCTTGAATTGAATTCCCGGTCATTCTATAGATCATTCCTGATGTGCAAACATGTCTTTGTTGAAGTGGGTAAAAAGTTCTTAAATAACTGATCCTTCATCCCCTGGACTTCCTTCGCCGAGTCGAGCTTCAACCGAAAAGGACGCGATTGCTATAACTTCAGCCAATAATGCAATAGAAAGTTTGGTTGATTCTCCAAAATCATCGCCGTCTAGACCCTGCAAACGTAAACGGGGGGAATATGGCTCTTACACACCTGAACAACGGGCGAAATATGCAAAACTGGCCGAGGAAGTTGGCGTAACAAAGGCATCAAGGAAGATTTCTCAGGAAATTGGAAAACAAGTTTCAGAAACTACAATTCGTAGTATGAGAAATGATTATCGAAAAAAGGTGAAAACTAATTTAGAACAAAGAATTTTGGCTGAAATAAAAACCCTGCCAACAAAAGTGCGTGGCCGTCCGCTTATGTTAAGCGAAAAAATTGACGATGAAGTAAAACAGTTCATTAAAAATTTACGTTCGTCCGGAGGTGTAGTCAACACAACAATCGTTGTTGCCGCTGCCCAAGGAATAGTCGGCGCTGAGAACCGGTGTTGTATAGCAGTTTTTCCCCCATAGTAGCTTTTCCCCCCGGAAAACCTACTATATAGTAAACTTTCCCCCCGGTGGGAAAAGCTACTATATAGTAGCTTTTCCCCCATAGTAGGGTTTCTCCCTCACGTTTTTGGTTCAGATTTAATAAAAAATATTTATGGAAATCCAATAAGGATTAAAATTAACGTTTCTACACTCCCAGGTTGCATACATGTATATCTGCATTCATCTGTAGAGGTTAAGTTTCGTTTCGCCGATTTATTATTTTTATAGACAATGCTGAAAGTTGAACATGTGTGTAATGGAATTACACATATAACTTAATTTAGGTAATTTATTGAAAAAGGTTTTACAAGTTATACACTTATATGCATAATTCTGTGTTCTGAAATTGTATTAAACGAGAATGTTTCAAAAATTTCTTGATAAATTTATCAGACTGTTTATCTGTTTGTGAAAATTTCATCCAGGCTAAACCTCTGTTTTAGAGAAATTTTGTGTCCGATGTTTCAGAGCCCGATTTTAAAAATCCTATTATAATAATTACAGTGCATATTCTTTAGGGTCCAATGTCTCATAAACCAGAGATGACCATATCACCATATTTTTATAGTGGCAGTGGTTTACCACTTGAAGATGACTCTGAAAATTTCAGCTCTCAGGTTAGGCCTGGGGCCCTTGATGTTTCAGGGCCCGATGATTAAAACCCCATTATAATGGTTGAATAGTGTTCTATAAGTGGGAATCCGAATCTCAAATTCTAGAGATGACCAATTAACCATATTTTCACAGTCATAGTGGTAAACCACTACAATGTAGTAGATGACACCGAAAATTTAAGCCCCCCTGCAGGGTATGAGCCTTTGTTGTTTTCGAGCCCGATGTTTGAAATCCAATTACATGTACATGTATAAAGAATATGTATTTTTAGGGCCCCATATCTCAAAAACTATAGCTGACCATATGAACATATTTTTACGGTCATTTAAAAGTAAAAACATCATTTAAAAATACACAATCACTCATATATTTCTTTATCAAAATGATTGAAAATTACGTTTAATTCTGCTGCTTTTTATTTTAATTTACGAACAAATATTTTTAAAAAGGTACGCGGGTAAAATTCATTATTCTTCAAAACGTTTAATCAATTCATAAGATGACTAATGATATAATAAATAATTAGATAAATAAATCAATGAACGTTTATTCATAAAAGGAGAAACCGAAAATCAAAAATAAGTAGCAACCTAAGCGCATATACGACTTTTTTACTTGTTAGTTGATTAGAAGAACAAGCTTATATTAAAAAAAAAAGTCAGCTCATCACAATATATGTGTTGGTTGTTTTTTGTTTTTGTTTTGTTTTTTTTGATTACCCTTGTTTAATTGTTCGAAGAAATAATATGGTACACAAGTAAATCTTTATTGCAAAAATATGAAACAAATAGTATAAATTTTTTAGGTAATTGAATCGTATATCTTGATTTATATAGCATCGTTTTCAGAATTGTATATTTATAAATCACGTTGCAAACTTAAAAGTGAAAAAAAATTAGCAAATAGTGAGTGACAATATAAACATAAAGTTAGTTCAGGCTCCAAAAGTAACCAGCAAAGATACCGACATTGTTCTAGTTGTGAAGACATTTCATTGTTTTTTAAAATGTTAACATCATAATATCTCGTGTTTCGTAGAAATGTGCTTACAATTATGAATATGCGTAACTTCAAAACGAAATGGTAAACACTAACTTTACACATGCTTTTACTACATAATTAAAATACCCCTTAACCATGATTTAGAACCCCATCAATCAAAGTAAAACTGAAACATTTCAGTTTCTCGTCACATCATTGCATCCTGTATCCTGTTTGATATTTAGAAGAAGAAATATATAATTGTTTTTAGGATCGTCAATTCTAACGGTATTAATCTAAAATTGATAGCCTTTTGGACGAAGGGAGTAATACATTTCAACTTTTTATTCCATTCCTCTACAAATTTAAGTCAAGATTGGTCAGTTAGTTCCCTGGGAGAATCTTATACATTGATGGTAATACATTGGGAAATTAAATTTCCAAACCGGCGTATTTTCACTCAAATGTGTCCTCACGTGTTCATAACGTCGAAGTCAAAACTGTAGATAAGCATCAATTAGATGAAAAAGATTCGAGTTATTCCGAAATCCGTGTAAAAGGTGTTCCAAAAAGGGATGAGAACAGGTGAAATAAACGATATTTACACATGCATGTTATGAAGGCGCATGCCTTAATTTATATTTGGGGTTGAAAAACCATGTATTTTATTCTATGTATTAATAAATGCCATAATTATCCTTTTTTGTGAGAAACTAATATCATATCAGTTATTGCAAATTATTGTCACGAATGGTCCGCAATAAACATGGCCGGAAAGTAAAAATGGGGGAAAATCCACTATATAGTAGGCTTTCCGTGGGGGTAATCTGGCTATAAAAAGGGGGAAAGCCCACTATATAGTCAGCTTTCCGTGGGGGAAAAACTGCTATATAGCCATTTTTCCGGGGGGAAGAACTGCTATATAGCCATTTTTCCGGGGGGAAAGATGGCTAGGGGGAAAAGGCACTATATAACACCGGGCGCTTTTGAAAGAAAACGGTAGACACATGGATATAAACCGTGATTACGCCCGTTCATTAATGAGAAGAATGAATCTCGTCAAAAGAAAAGGTACAAAACCGCTCGCAAACTGCCCGATGATTTTGAAAAAATAAAAGGAGATTTTCTAGATATTATTTTAAAATGTGTGAAAGAAAATAACATTCCACATGAACGTATCATAAATTTTGATCAAACAGGATTAAAAATGGTCCCAACTAGTCAATGGACCCTCGAGGTGAAAGGATCGAAAGATTTTAGCATTGTTGCCTTGGATGACAAAAGAGAGATAACCGGTGTTGTCGGAATTTCGTTGACGGGATCGTTGCTACCGTTTCAGTTGATTTACAAGGGATTAACGGGTAGATGTCATCCTTCGTTCTCATTTCCAAAAGACTGGAACATCACTCATTCTCAAAATCACTGGTCGACAGCCGAAACTATGATTGAATATGCGAAGAAGGTTCTTATCCCGTATGTTGATAAAGTTCGAAAGGAAATTGGACGTGGGGGAAGACAAAAGTGCACAGCGCTGGCATTATTCGATGTTTTTAAAGCTCATCAAGACAAGGAATTTATTAACTTGCTTCACAAAAACAAAATCCGCACGATTTTTGTTCCGCCTTCTACTACCGAAGAACTACAACCATGTGATCGGTCCGTGAACGGAAAACTTAAGTCGATAATAAAACAAAAGTTCGTTAGCTGGTACTCTGAACAGGTTTCTTCACAGCTCTCTAACGGTGTACCTGTGGAGAAAATTAGTATTGACCTGCGTGTCAGTGAAATTAAACCCGCCCACGCCAACTGGCTGTTACACGCGTTTGGTGTTTTGTCAAAAGACATTGAGTGTATACTTAACGGGTTTCAGCTAGCCGGAATATCGGGGGCACTTGGGTGTTAACGTGTCATAATTACCGTAAGCAGATCTATGTACAGCAAGATACTATACATGTAGTAATAACGGTAAAACTATTATCCTGCATTTTAATACTTGTTTATATTTTAACGAATGTTTACATATCGATGTTCTGAGATGATCCATGTACATCAATATCAATGGTGATCAATGGTGATCGTGATCTTATATACGATGTAAATACGTTTGTGTATCAATAAAAAAAACATTACAACTCTGTATTATTGAATACCTGGGTTAAAAATTCGTCATGGATTTAATTTCGTTGATTTATATTGTCAACGAAAATAACGAAATTAAATCCTCGACGAATATTTCTGCTTCTACAGTATATTTGTCAGAATAATTCGGCTGTTCCAATGGCTCTTCCGTTAATTGCGCATTACTCGTTGAATAAGGCCGAGATTTTTTTAAAATAAATCATATTTGGGGAAAGAGAACAATTATTTAATAACGTAAATATAAGCATTGAATCCTTATTTTTTTGAAAGATGTGCTTTCATAACTGCAACAGTGTGCAAACAAATTTTCATAACGCGCTAGCGCGCGTTGTTCAATTTGTATGCACACACCGTTGCAGTTATGAGACCACATCTTTCAAAAAATAAGGATTCAATGCTTAAAATCAAAATCTCCAATTTCTCATCCAAAAAAAAATCCTAAATAAAATGTTAACCCCAAAAATTAAAGATACAGCAAAAGCCAAAATCAACTTCATAAGCCAAAAATGAAATTCTATAAACCTTAAAACTAAGATCTATTAAATTCCAAAATCAAATAAAATTCTATTTAGCATAATTTATATCATGTTAGATATTATGTTATATAACATGTTACATTTGATTCACAATTTTGACTAGTTCGGCCCATCTACGGTGATGTGAGTGAACATTTAGTGTTCAAATTCCAGAGTTATATTTCATTTCTAAATGAAGGGTCAAAACTGTCTATGAAAGACATTGATGCAGGTTTTCAGACTTCGAGACCCAAGTCACTGATTCCCTCACCTGGGTATGAGGCATCGTTTACGCATAATACATTCACTCATACATGGCTTTAGGGTTACAAATGTAAAATAGAGGGAACAAGCACTGCATGGCTAACTTGCAGTATCAGGGCCTTCACTGCAGACACAGGGTTGCCAAATATGACAATTCGTTGATAACTTGTTTATATATTTTCAATTTGATTTTACTGTGCCCGAATTCCGTATCTGATTAATTAACGTCATTTAAGACTAAGAATGTTGGGATGCATACACGCGTCGCTTACGTATAGTATTAAAACGTCTTATATAAGAGGATACATGAGTTCATGGTTTAAAAGGCTAAAAAGAACATATAAAACATGCAATACATGACTCAGTATAGAGTACCAGAGCTATCGATACAGATATAAAATCACCAAATATGACAACTTATTTATAAACTCCGAATTCGGATATTATTGTGCCCGCATTCTGCACCTGGTTGAAGCGTTTAGGAGTTTTACGCAGTGCTACAAGAGTCACAGAGTTCATCTTGTTATCATTACAACAATTCATTTCGCAGTACATAGGTATACATAAGTATCATAGTGAACAATATGTAATACTAGCAATTCAAGGTCATAGCATGGCTTTCTGGTTTCATTCGGCTTTGCAAAAATATTTTCAGTAATTATAAAGAATTCTCAGTACCTACACTTAATCTTAGGAAACATCTTAGTAATAAGCATAATTCCCAGCAAAAACGTCAATAAATATATCTAAGTAATCATAGGTACACAATATCAATCTGTAACAACAGTTAAATTATAAATAAATATCAGCAATTTACACTGACAGTACAATATCAGTTACTATCAGAAATTATCTGCAAAAAATGGCACTGTTTCAACTGTAAATGAATCCTGTATCATGAGATGTTATTATGATGTCAGCTGTCAGAGTTTTCAACACACGTGAACGGCCACAATAAGTTTAGTGTTGTTAAAAAACGTTTTGTAACCATGCTTTATAACGACATTTTCTTAGATTGTTTTTAATGCTTATGTTTCTTTAGCAAAATCAGATTATCTAAAAACTGATCATTGTAAAGCTACTTTGTGTTTTTCTTTAAACTGCAATAAATGTTCTAACTATGCTAATCAAATTAAAAAACAACTATTTTGTAGATATATCAAGGTTTTGGTCCAAGAAATGTCCTTAAAAGTAGACATCGGGTTCCTATTGAATATGCATGAATTTTATAAATCACATAAAAAGGTTTCAAAAGATAGAGAGGTAAGAATATATAAATAAAGGAAATCCACAATATATACCTGGTGGTTGTATTTCCTGTGGTATATAAACTGATTTTGAACAAATAGCTCTTTGTTATTTACAACGTTCAGGTTTTGATAGTATTCAGGAAGTTTATAAAAATATTTTGGCTGGTTTTACAGTTGTCCTTACTCCCGATTTGTGGGTGATCTGTGAGTAAGGACCTAATAAATAGATATTCTAATTAGCAGATATTCAAATGACAAATACTTCTAAGCTGATGTGATATTAATCAGCAGTTACAGAACTTTGTAAACAAAAAAATGCCATTATCAATACTCAATCGCTAAAAAAGCTATTTGAAATTGCAAGTGTATTCATGTGTTAAACGTAAAAACAACGCCTAATTCCCTATATTTTCTCCAGTTTTGAATTTATTTTCCTTTACTTTAATCACGAGATGTACTAACCTTCAAACACAATTATTTTCATAAGCGCAGACATAGCTATGTCATATACTACTAATTTTTAGTAAAATACTGTTTGTTATTGTGTGATACGTTCGAAGATTAGTGTTAAGTTCGACTAATAAATATAGTCTGCATGACAGTCATGTGAATAAATTTAAAAGATTGAATGACTCTATTTTGAATATTAAAGAAAATAATGATGCAAGCTGACTTGAAGACTGTGCAAACAGAGTTATTGGAGGAGACTGGACTCTCTCTTGCCAAAGAGGATACAAATTTCTTTGACTATCTTCATTTGTCACCTTTAAAGGTAAATAATCTTAATAAAAGTAGCTTTGTTATAAAAAAAAGAAAACACGAGTAGTTTTGGTTCGCTTATGAATTCCGGACTACGTAATATCACCAAAGTCCTTGTACATTTCCAATTGTCCTCATAAACATCAAATTCCTTTATTTTTTGTTAAGTCCTGTTATCTCGACAAAATGTTTCAACCAAGTGTTTTAAGCTAGAAATATTTAAATGATAGGTCAATTATGTTTTGTAATGTGCCTAATAAGGTGAAAATAGTTTTTACTTTGTATGATGCACATTGTATCTAAAACTTTAAACAAAAGTAGTCCATCACATTAGCCAGAGTTACTCTTTTTTTTAAATTTTACAATAAAAACCACAATACATTTGTTCTAACAAGCAATCTGTGGCATTGATAATGGCCAGCCTATTAAAAGTCCAACATGGTTTAAATGAATAATCGAGGCCATTTGAAGACTTTTTGTTAATCTTAATATCTGTTGGGGTTTTTTTTTTCATTACTAAATCAATGTTTATATAGTTTAAAAAATCATATCTAAAAATTTAAAAGTATTACGATAGATAAAATCAAATTGCAAAATTTTATGGGAATAATTAAAATCCATAATAAACTGTAAGAACAAGAACAAATGTGAATGTTTAAAGACGCTAACTGGCTTAAAGTTATCAGTCAGATCTACCTTAAATTTTGAGATATAATGTTTAAAACTATATTAAAATTAATTTAACAGTATTGGATTCTATTTTATTACAATCCCACTACGTTTTTGTTATCTGTTTTAAGTGTATTTGCTGTATACATTTTAGTTTTATCTGTGTTTCTTTTTTTACAATTCATATTGATACGTATTTGATTTTAGATCTGCGTGAGTTTCTCCCTTCAGGGGGAACGTGAGAATATCCATCTCCATGATGACATTATAAATATTGCCTTGAATAGTGTAGGAATGGTCACAGATTTTCAGGATCTCATATTCAAGTGAGTGTTAAAGTTAAGGTTTTGGGGTTTTTAATTTAAGTATATGGAGTTTGAGTACAGTTTGCCACTTGTTGTACACACGTATGTTTTTGTTTTAGATTTGATGTTTAAGTTTCGTTAAAAGTTTATTTTGAAATATAATGTTAAAGAGAAAATACTTTAAACATTTGGGCAAGAGGTTTTTAATTATTTAGTGGGATTTTGGTTTTTTTTTTTTGGGGGGGGTGGGGTTATTGGAGGTTTTCGTATGGAGTTTTTATTTGGTCATCTTTTTTAACAGTCAATTGTTGAAAATTCTTTTGTAGCATTTAATACAATAATTGATATGGGTTTTTTTTTTCAATATAAATATTGTAAACAAAAAATATTACGCATTGTATTGCATTCAAAGCATTTTGATATGTAAAACTAGCAGTCGTCAACGAGGGTCAAAATACACACATGTACTATGTTTTAAAATTATACGTGATTTTTTTTCATCCAGGCTGAGTTTCATAGAGAAGAAAAACTGTTTCATTAACCGATCACAGATGATTTCACTCTTGAAGTGCCATTACGTTAAACAGGCCCTGAAGCAGATTCTCGTTATGGTTTTTGGACTGGATGTCCTTGGTAATCCCTTAGGATTTTTACGTGGAATGGCAGATGGAATAGAAGATTTGTTTTATGAACCTTATCAGGTATATAACCTTATACAGATAGGTGCACATTGGCTAGGTAAAAAATGTCAATTAACAATTAGGTTCGAGGTTGAAAAAACTCTAACGTGAAGTAAATAATTAGGCAAGAAATGGTGGTTACTGATTGGCATGCTTGACATTGTTGAATTTTACATGACTATTATTTTATGTAAAAACAATTCGGTGACGTTAAAAGAGCATGCTATTCAATAAATGTAACAGGTAGAAATCGTTAGAAGTCGGTGGGGTGCACGGGCAAGGAGTTACAATTTACAAATATTAGATAAAAGGTAATGTTGAAAAGTAAGAGGCTTCACGTATCGTCTTTTCATGCATTTTGAAGCTGATTCGCATATTATTTTAGGGCATGCTTCATAACGAGCTAAAGCTCAAAAAATGAACTTTAACAAAAAATCTGATACCAGTCTCTAAATAGGTCAGTTCCTCCTACTTTAAAGGCTTATTTGTGTTAATGCGTAGCCTGGATATTCTGAACCGTATAATAATGTTTATCTTATGTTTCAATTCCACTATGCCTGGTTAGCTATAATCATTTAAAACATAGAAGAAATTAATATCCTAGAAAATAACACATTTTGCGATTGGGTTTTTTAATTAAAAAAATAAAATTCTGACTTATGTATAGAAGTTTAGCTTCAAGATATGAGCTGTCTGTGCATAAAAGAGGCCATGACTCTTTTAGGCACGTGCACCAAATATTTTATCTTATTAATAATATACGATATCAAATTACTTTATTCCATCAACCTTTTAGTATGATAAATAAGGGTATTTTGAATGGCTCACCAAACTCTGAATGTCAAGTTACAAACGATTCACTGAGTTTAGAATTCTTTGTTTTATAAACAACGCTTTCTGCAAGGAAATGTTTCTCAATGATGAAAGATTTTTTAACTATGTGTGCTTAAATTCAGTCTGTTTGATTCATCTTTCGTGCTTACTAATTCAGACTTTGTCGTCATGATTTCTTTATAATGCGCAGTATATTGCATACTTTACAGGGGGCAATTCAAGGTCCTGAAGAGTTTGCAGAGGGTCTTTTAATTGGGGTGAAAAGTCTGTTGGGTCACACCGTAGGTAAGTAATTAGAAAGATAATATTTCCTTCATAAGTCACAGATGGTGTGAATAACAATGTTTCATATGTACTTGATTGAATGACATTTTAATTTTATATTGTAGAAAATTGACAGGATTACAAATATTTATAAAAACAATTTCAAAGTTTGACTCTGCAAATATTATAAATAATGGCTTTAGAAATTTTCAATATTTGTCATTCAATTACAATTCCGTTATAAAAAGAAAATATTTAGAGCTTAAATCGTATTTTACTTCTGTGAATGAAACTAGAGATACAAAGTGAAAAACATTTTTTTAAACTTTTGTTTATGAAACGATTTAGAAACCTATCGGAATTTCATTAACAATTATTCTGTTTCCAGGTGGCGCTGCTGGTGGAGTATCTCGAATTACTGGTTCTATTGGCAAAGGATTAGCTACTCTCACATTTGATGATGAGTATCAGAAAAAACGTCGGGAGGCACTAAACAAAAAACCGGCCAACATTGGAGAAGGACTCGCACGGGGAGGAAAAGGTATAGTAATGGTAAGTTAAAAATACAATCCAAAACATTTACCAGTAAAGGACATAAACATAAAAAATGCAATTCTCTTAAAGCGTCTCTCTCTCTCTCTCTCTCTCTCTCTCTCTCTCTCTCTCTCTCTCTCTCTCTCTCTCTCTCTCTCTCTCTGTTCTATCCATGTATTATACATTGAAGGGATTTGTTGACGGAGCTACAGGAATTGTTCGTCAGCCAATACAGGGCGCAAAAAAGGAAGGTGTTGAAGGTTTTTTCAAAGGTAATGCTACTCCATTCTGTTAAATAAGATGTTAGTGAAATGCTAAAGCATACTCCGAACACTGAAGGTCATTTCATTACAGTAAATGATTTATCTGGATTATACTACTTCTATGGCGTCGCTGTCAAAATTACTGAAACAACCTCCAAAAGATCAGTAAAGAAGTTGAAGCATTAAAAGGGGATTATTTCATTAAAATCATGTGTTTTATTGTATTATTATCATTTTTATTATTATTATTATTATTATTATTATTATTATTATTATTATTATTATTATTAATGATAAGAAATAAAGCGTTATAAAACATTTATATAAAATGAATGTTTATTTAAACTGAACTATCAGTTAAATTTTCAAAATGCTTTTCGTGGTAGGGAATATACATTTTATCACAATTAGAGAATCAACATATTTTGAATGACATCATTTGATAAACATTGATATACAAATGTTGTTTCAGGGATCGGTAAAGGCTTGGTTGGCGTAGTAACCAGACCGACCAGTGGGGTGGTAGATTTTGCCAGCAGTTCATTTGAAGGAATCAAGAGGCAAGAATTAAAACGACTTTTTCCTTTTCACGGTCATGCCATTGATATTTTTTTTAAACTTCTAATGTGTTTGATCAGTTAAGCTATGAATATGCCTGATATTCAATTGAGATGATAAGTTTGTGTTTCAGTAATGGACATATTACATAGGAAATTTTTGTCCCTATTATGAACTTTCAATGCTATTAAAAATTGTAATCGATAGGGATTTTTGAACAAAAAATTGAGGAATAATTTAGAGGCCAAATATTGAGTCGGGTTTTGTTAATTGCGTGGACACTCCTTAAGGTAGATATTTTGAGATATTTTCCATCGAAATTAATAAATGAAATCACGTATAATGGGTTTTTTTTAAATAATTACATTACAACGTAGATCCATGGGTATGAGCGTCAACTACGAACCTGTACAAGTTATGAGTTTGAATCCCCCTGGGGCTTTTATAATTTTTATTTTTCTAAAAACGTTCAAGATTTATTGTTTCATTTAATATTGTAAAATTTTGAACATATTTGAACAGTGAAAGTATTTTGATTGTAGTTTTATTCACATTAATATCGACATATCGACACACCCGAAATTGAACTGAACATCCCCAACAAAATACAAATCAAAATCATTATATATTTCAGAATGAATAAAAGTCCCACAATAACGTGCATACGAATGAGCTTTGAAATATTAAAAATCTACAAACATTGTTCCCCAAGTAGTTACATTCAAAAATTCATCCATGCATTCAAAGATTTTTTTTCAGGGGGACGGGGCGGGGGGGGGGGGGGGGGGCTAGTTATATTTTAGAATTTTTTTTATTTATTTTTTTTTTTTTGGGGGGGGGGAGGGGGGTTTAGGGGGTGGGGGTTGAATATGAAAAAAAAATGTTTTTATGAGTATGAATGATGACAAAAAATATATTATTGACCAATCGTGTTTAGATATTTATGGGATAAAAATTTGTTTTTAAGTATATTTCTTTTACAGAATTGCAGACTTGTCAGATGAAGTAGGAAGGCTACGTCCTCCAAGACTATTTTACTCTGACAAAATAATTCGTCCGTACAACCGAGTAGAGGCGTTCGGAAATGCCATTTTACAGGTAGAAAAAGAAAATTGTTAATATGTATAATTCATGTGTGTCTATTCTACAAGCAAAGTAAAACTATCAAACAAGGTACAGAGTTTCAAAATTTATAACTCAGCTAGATCGTGTAGAATAATTTATTTAAATTTTTTTGAAAAATACTACACCAATAATCAGAAAATATTAAACTGATACTTTAAAAGTGCATTAAAAAAGGCGTATTTATGATGGAAAAAATAATGTTTTAAACATGAAACTGCTCATTTTTATAAAATCATGTAAAGAATATTAGTTGAAAACTGTCCACTTGTTTTTGTCCATTTAATGAACAGTTTTTGGGATTATAAAGAGGTATTACGTATATTGAAACCGTTTCGAGTGATATTCTGGATATGGAGGATGTGAATGCTGTGCCGAATTTTAATAAGACTAACAAAATATTTTGATAAAATGATTGTTAAGCCAACAAAAACAAAGAATGCATTGTCAATATCGGAGCCAGAATTTTGTTTTCAAGGGTGTAGAAGAGGTTTATAGTCAAGGTCTTATTTTATAAACTTTTGTCAGAAAGTTAATTAATTTCTAAAATATAAAGAATGTTACTTTCATATATATATATATATATATATATATATATATATATATATATATATATATATATATATATATATATATATGTTGTAAAATGTGTTTCAATCTACGTTTGAATAGTAACTGGAGTGATTTGTGTTTACAGTAGTTAATATGGTCAATTGGATTAATATTGACACATGATTCTAAAATATGGAGCATATATGTATTCTTAAAGCCGTCCAAAAACTTATTAGTTTTACATGTCTCTATCTATAATTTTTAAGAATGGACTGTTTTCTATCCATTAACTATAAGAATGGACACATATATGTACAGGTTGAGATGTAAAATGGTAGATAGTATGTGACAGAAACTATAGTTATATGATGACTTTAAACTAGAAAGTATTTTTCTTTTTAATTAGGAAACAGAAAAGGGAAAGTTTGCCAGAACAGATAGATATGTGGCTCACCTGGTGATCAAAGGAGACAGTAAGACCACCAAGGAAGTGCTGCTGGTGACAGACAGGTGGTCCTTTGGTTTCATACTACATTAAAACATCCCACATACGTATAGTGGCAGACAGTCAATTACAATACAACAAGCGTATACTAGATAAGCTATACAACATGGTATTATCATTAAGTAACTATAAATCTTATGTTACTTTGTTAAAGTTTTATCAAAGTTACATTAGTTTAATTCAACAGTTTTATTAATAAATTAATTTATAAACTAAATATATGCAGTAACCTTACTTTCTAAGTTACAAGAACATGTAATATTAACACAACAGATACTAAATACCTCCAGTTACAGTACATTTCAACATTAACAGGCACATTATCTCGAAGGACCAAACAATGAGTAAGACCATTTGCATCAACGAATGCATATAATTGAGCACATAATGTTAAATTAAGAATTTTTTTTCAAATAAGCAATACAGGCAAAATGATTTATTGTTGATATGCGGGGTTTTCGCCACTATGTTAAGGCTGCCCGATTAATTTCACAGCGATATGTAGAAAGTCACTTGTCTGTACTTCATAAGATATGACGTCATAGTTAACTTTGACGTCACGATCTGCATTCCTTTCTTTCGTTCTTAGGGAATGTATCATAACATAATAAGTGATATTCATTGTGCATAATAAAACTGCTTCATTCCTTTACATAGACACTGTTGTAAATACTACATGTAGTGATACTAAATTCAATATCACCGATATGGAGTATAAACAAATCAACAGTTTTAAAGCTTCCTAATAGGTAAATTAATATATTTTACGGTGTAACCGTTTGGAGGGCGAAGCCAATAATGGGGATAGATCAGTAGCTTGCCTTTAATCATCCGAAATGTCATCTCATATATTGTTTGTTTTGTTTAGACTCTTATCTTATTGCTGGCCCAAGAGCACTGCGTCTTTGTCAAGCCCTGATATACTTTAAAATACTATAGTTCGTCTAAAGTCTGACTGTTTCCATCACATTTTGATTTTTGACGGGTTTTTTTTAAATCGAAAAACACACAGCTTGAAGAAATGCAATTGAAATTCAAAGACAAAAGCATGTAAATAAATATTGTTTAAAGTAAACCCCCGAGATATTTCCTCTTCGCTAGCCAAGGGTTTCTGATCCGCGTCGCTCCTGATGATCACAAACCCTTGGCTAGCGAAGGTAGCTATAATCTGTCCCAAGATATTTTGGATTCACATTTTGCTTAATTGCTTGATATTTATAAATACCTCAGGATTCAAACGATGTTCATTCAAAAGTATGAAAAATTTCCAAGATTTCTCAGTCAAAACGCCCCTGTTAGCTTATCAGGTTTCAATACAATGCTAAAAAATGTGATGTCTACGGAGATTTTGTATTGCAGCAAGCCCGGATGATAACGTTGAAATATTGCGCGATGTATTCCGAGTGTATTCCGAATGGAGAAAAGATTTAACTATTCCCCATTATAAATCTCCGTAAGGAATCTGTTTTCGTTCCTGTGAATTTTTCCGAGTGAAAGATGATAATGTGTCAATGAAATTATCTTGGAAAATATCCCTTTCAACTATTTCAATTGCACTTCTTTCACAGGTAAGTGTATTTTTATTAAAAATCGTCCAAATGTGCTGCATAAATATCTTGGGACAGACTAGAGGGGTATTTATGAACAACTAATAATGAAGCAAAAATTCTTGAGACAGATTTTAGCTGCATTTTTTTGTTATTTTGATTCTATCAATATACATGTATATTGTTTTGATGTCTTATTGTCTCTAGTCTGAAGTAATTTATACGTATATTGGATACTAGTAATACCTGGCTGCAGCTACATGTAGTATATACATCACAGATCTTTTGATAATTTCTCAGCATGAAGTATTTTAAAAAACTTTTTACTCCGACCCTTATTTTAAATGTATGCATTGCTTTTAAATAAAATATGAATTAAAGAGTAAAGTATTATTTTTTTAAAATAAAATCAATTTCGAGAATATTTCACTTGTATGGACAGAAATTGAGATTATTTTTGGTCCCTAAATTCACTTAAATTTGTGGACGTAACTCTGTATTTCTTGCATCAAGCCATGTTAAATATGACGCTAGTTTCGAGTAAAATATGCATAATGTTATCCAAACACTTAGTTATATGTATTAAACATTCAATGATGATTTGTGCATTAAAACTAGACCTATTATCACATTCATAATTCACACCATAAGGTTCAAATTATGTCCTTCATGTATATTTAATTTAATCTATAGTTTATCTGACAAATGTCTTAAAATTTATTGTGTAATGCATATTTTAATAATGATTGAGAATGCAGATCAGTGCTTCCAATTCTTAAATATTTGTAATGCATACTGCTGCAAATAATCTCCCCATTAGCTTTTATTTTCATGGCAGATTGAAAGGGAATTTGAACATGATTTGTTGATTTTATTAATTATATACAAATCATATACACATTTGTGTGTGTGTGTGGGGGGGGGGGGGTTGAATTAGAATTGGCAATTATAATTGTCTGTCAAAGATTATGATGTCTATAAAATTAAGTTTTGAGTATCTTTGTTTTTATTTGCTCACCTGAGCCAAAGGCTCAAGTGAGCTTTTCTGATCACAATTTGTCCGTTGTCTGTCGTTGTCGTCGTTGTTGTTAACTTTTCACATTTTCATCTTCTTCTCAAGAACCATTGGGCAGATTTCAACAAAATCTGGCACAAAGCACCACTAGGGGATTCAAGTTTGTCGAAATGAAGGGCCACGCCATCTTTAAAGGGCAGATAATTGAGAATTATTGAACATTTGTTGGTATTTTTCAAAAATCTTCTTCTCAAAAACTATCAGGCCAGAAAAGCTTAAATTAAAATGGAAGCATTCTCAGATAGTGTAGATTCAAGTTTGTTCAAATCATGGTCCCCCGGGGGTAGGGTGGAGCCACAATTGGGGGATCAAGTTTTACATAGGAATATATAGAGAAAATCTTTAAAAATCTTCTTCTCAAAAACGATTAGGCCAGAAAAGCTGAAATTAAAATGGAAGCATCCTCGGGTAGTGTAAATCAATTTGTTTAAATCATAGTCCCTGGTGGTATGGTGGGGCCACAATATGGGAATGGATTTTTACATAGAAATATATAGAGAAAATCTTTAAAAATCTTCTTATCAAAAACGATTAGGCCAGAAAAGCTCAAATTAAAATGGAAGCATCCTCAGGTAGTGTTGATTCAAGTTTGTTCAAATCATGGCCCCGGGGGTAGGGGCACAATTGGGGGGGGGGAAATTTACACAGGAATATATAGAGAAATTCTATAAAAAAATTACTTTTAAAAACGTTTTGGCCAAGAAAGCTCAAATTGGCGTGTAACTATCCTCAGATAATGTAGATTCATGTTTGTTCAAATCATGGTCCCTGGGGATAGGGCGGGGCCACAATGGGGTATAATTTTTTATATATAGAAAACATCTTTAAAAATCTTCTTCTCAAAAACTATTAGGCCATGAAAGCCCAAGTTTGAGTGGAAGCTCCCCAGATCGTATAGATTCAAGTTTGTTTAAATAATAGTCCAGGGGTAGGGTGAGGCACAATGGGAGATTAGTTTTTACATAGGAATATATAGAGAAATTTTTTTAAAATCTTTTTTTAAAAGACTATTTGGCCAGAAAAGCTAAAACTTGTGTAGAGGCATGCTCGGGTAGTGTAAATTCAAGTTTGCAAAACCATAGTCCCTAGTGGTAGGGCGAGGCCGTGATGGCGGTTTTAATTTTTACATAGGAATATATAGAGAAAATCTTTAAAATATTCTGGAAAAGTTTTCGGTCCAAAACTCAGTACTTAGTGTGAAAGCACAGGTTATGCAGATTTAAGTTTGATGAAACCATGATTCCCTAGAGAAAAGTGGGGCCATGAAATGGGGGAGGGGGGAGTGTATATAGGAATTGAGAAAAATCTTCTTACAGGTACAACAACAAAAGGGGCTTGGTATTTACCAAAAAAAAGAGGTGGATAAAAATTGGCAGATTTTCAATTATTTTTTAAGCAGGATCTACTGTTCTTAGTTGTCAAGAAATTTTGATACTGTAATGCTAATTTGATCAGAATTAAGGCAATTGTTGCTCAGGTGAGTGATGTGGTCCCTGGGCCTTTTTTTTTTAATTAGTTATTGGTCGTAACTTGACTTTTTCCCTGGTTTTTGAGAAATAATTTGAATTCTGGGTACGAAATGACCTGGGTAAGAGTAGGTCAGACTACGATTTGAGATGAAACCTAAAAAAAACTTTTAAATTGAAAGTAGGAGAAAAATCGTTTTTGGTGTTTTCAAAAAGTAATTAGAATGCAAATTCAATTAAAATACATGATGTTATTTTAATAACAATGAAATAAGACTGCTTCCCTGTTGAAACGGATTTTTTGTCTAATCAGATGTCCAGAAATTCATTTGATCGGATCTAATGCAACTGTTGAAAGTTGTAGGAAACGGAAATTTGTTTTTTATTAGGAATCAATTTTTACAAGGACACACTAGGTTAGTTTGAATGTATTTATCACTCATTAAACAAATTTGATAAATTATCACCAAACGTGAAGTTAGTACGAGATTCAAATTCAACATGGATGCCGGTGATGTCACTGCGCGTGAAGTTATTCTTTTTTCCTCCATCTCGGAAAAGTTTTTCAACTTAATAGGTATAAAGTTTAATTTCTATTTGTATAAATATATACACGTTATACATATATACACGCTTCGCTCACGGGCTTCGCCCTCTACTATTCATAAACTAATGGTTTTGAGACTCCCCCTGCTACGTGTAATCTATTGAATGGTGATATGTATATGCATATAAAAAACGGCTTGGCGCATGTGAAAGATAAAAACAATCTTAGTATATTTTACGTGAAATCGGGAGAGAAAACAAGTACCAATGGGAATCTTGCTGGGGGAAACCTACCGATTCACCAGATTTTATGTAAATCGAGCCTAAAAGGTAAAAATGTGCCTAATTTCGATGGCGGTGCGAAATGTTTTGACAATATTTCAAATAAACGAAATATTTATATGAACCCCAAGCAAGAACTGCAAAATACATTACTTATCCAAGGATTTTTCAAAAAAATATTTTTGACTTAATGTCATTATTCACCTGCACCGATACGATTTTTATAGATTATTTACCATGTTAGAATACACCCGTCACGTGCTTAAGAAAAATATATGACGCCACAAAAATACATCAAATATAGTGGTGGATGTCACTGTTAATTTCTCAATAAAAGTTTAAAGAAACTTGCTCGGTTAAAGTACTTTTTGATAATTAAAATAGTATCATTTTTCGATATTTATTTAGCTTCGGACAGCCTTAACATAGCCGCATTTTTTTTTTTCAGACGAGTCATTTGTGCTGAAAAAGGTGACATACTTGGGCACTGGGATGACGACTGGTCACACACTTATGGTGATTTGAAAGAAAAACCAACACGATCCGCTAAAGGGGTTTTGATCTTGCCTAAGGTAAACACTAGTTTTTGTTATATTATGTCAGGGTTTTTTTGTTTGTTTCAGGCGTGTTTTCCTGAGTTTTTTTTATTTTGAAAGATCCCTTCTAAACTGTTTACTTTTTGAAAAGTCTTTCAAGATCAATTCTGCAGAGAAATAACAATATTTTACAAATGATACAAGTTTTAATACCGATCTTGTTCATGAAAACAATTGCATATACAGGATAACTAATAGTCTTAGTTCACATAAAAAGAAAGTGACAATGCAATCTATAACAAAGGAAATAAAATTAATTCTTTATACATGAATTTTAAATGTACCTTTGCTTCTGAAACTTTTTTTTCTTGTTGAGAAACATTGGCAAAATGGTTCGGTTTGTTGTGTAATAGCATTATCAGCTACTTTGTTTTCACATATCAATCAATTCATTGCTCAGTAAAAATTGCTTAAAAGGTTTATGTTCTATTTAATGTGAGAGAGGAAGTAAAATCGTGTTTCTCTAAAGTTTAATACGTTGTTTTTAAGGATGCTAAGAAGAAGTTTCCTCTCAAAATTGGGAGTTCATCTAAAAAAATTGAAATACCTATCTCCGATTCCAACGAAGCAGAGGTAAATAAGATAAAGAAATATGATACGATTTATTGTCTTCATCTTTACGATGCTGCATATCAATACTAATTTATTCAGAATGTAAACAAAAAAACTCTATGCGCAAGTTTTATAAATCATATTGCGCTGTTTCTCCATTCACTTTACCACATAACATATTCTTTAATTACTTCCACAACAAAATGTACAGGATCATACTCGGATGTATAAACATGTGAATGCATAATATTGGGGGGTTTTACACAAGAGTAAATCTGCACAAAGAATCGCAAAATTTCCTTTCTTTTGTCTTTGTTTTTATAAGGGAAACGTTGTTCCTTAATTTCAAACCGCAGTCATCTTAAGGAAGGAGTCTTTTCTGGTTTTCAACTTGTCAAACGTAAATTTGATTAATTGTTCATTAAATCAATATGAAAGGATATTAAAATAGTATATTTTTCTTTCTTTTTTATTATCATACAACTTGGCATAGAAAAAGTCATCAACGTTTAGAATCTAACAAGGACTACATTTTGGCGTAATATTGGCGTAGAAAAATATCACGTTTCGCAATTCAGAGTTGCTGCAGATGAATGAGTCTGTTTCAGCATTTTAAAAACAATAACATTAATGTTGGATTTTTTTTTACAAATGTGAACTAATGATCTGATACTTGGGTTTCAGAATATGTTTTTACAATATGATTTGCCTATCAAATTACATTTTTATAAGCTTTTTAAAGCGCCCATTTTATACATTGATTTTGTGAAAAAATCACTAAAATAAGTTTTTCTCCCTTATGAAATGGTCAATATATTAGCTTTTCTGTCAATTTATATCTTTAGATTAAGTCTTTATTATACATTAAAATTCAGAAATATTTTATTATTTGAAGCATAAGAAAATAATCCAAATTTCTTCAAAATTTAAGAATATTAGAGGAAATGCGGGCTAAGCAATATCAATTTTAGTAGAAACATTTATTCCAATTTAGTAGTATAAGCTGATAGACATTCTGAAATTCTATCATTTCATTGAAGAATAGAATCTTCAAATCTTAAACAAATGTATACAGATCTACAAAGATCGAGCTACATTTATTTTAATCATCCTTTACGTTCAGGAAAAAGGTAGTGACCTTGACCTGACCTTAATGCGAAAACAAAAAGGTCAAATTTGATTAAACTGATAGAATCATTTGGCAATATGATCCATTTGACTGTTTCAAAATTTCATGAATTTCTTATTATAAGAAGTATGTTTAATAACGAGAAGACTCCTTCCTGAAGATATAAAAAAAACTGGTAATATTCTTTATCACCTCACAATTTTTTATAAACAATGAAGGGAAAGTAAAAAAAATAATCAATATATTTTTGTGTAAAATATAGAAAATAAGGAAAAGAGATGCACGTGTACGTAATGATAAATTTATTTCACAGTGGCTTGTGGGGAAGATATCAGAAGCAATGGAGAAGTATTTAAACCAATGAGTGTGAAAAGATAAAACTATGCAGAACTCCTTTGGTAGTTGACAAAGTTGTTTATTATTATTATGTAATAACCTGACGTAACTTTTTTTTACATTTTATTTGTGAATTTGATTTCGATGTTTTCAGAACTCATATTAAACTATACTAGTATATAACACAATTCTTACAGTTTAGTACAAAGAAACTCTTTGTGCAATTCTCCGTTTACAAAAATGAGAGATCTGGCCCATCTTTTATGAACTTATCAATTCTATTTTACCATCATGCTGTTGAACTTTTTTCAACATAATTTATGTATGAACGTTTGTAACATAATTCAAATTGACGTTAAGTTAAGTTTTGTAACATAACTTATCTTGATGATAACCATAATTATTAGGGTCTTCCGTCTTCAGCAATTTACTTTAAAAATGACATGACTTGAAATGTTATGCAGAAGACAAGAATAAGAACCAGTTTTGTCTTATATTTCTTATTTTGCAGCTTTCACAAAGTAAAAACAAAATAACATATAGTATTTGTTCCAGTGGTGCAATTGACTGTGCATTGCTTGTTTTAAAAAGGTTGACTGATAATAGATCGAAATCATATAATTAGTTTAAGATATTGCAATGATAAGTTCATTATTTAGATAAACAGTGGAAAAGTAGTACTAGGTAACTAAGTCCTCCACACCTAATGACATACTTTTTATTACAGTACCTATGTGTACATTACAACATTGAAAATTTTGTATATTTGTTTGAATATCGATTACTTTATCTAAGACTGTACCTTGATATATAAAGTATTAGTCTTCTAGATCACTGGACCCGAGTTTGAATATTGTAGAGTACTTTTAGTTCTCATGAATTTTTCAAAAATACTGTTTCTGTCCTGAATTTTAACTTTTTTAGTTACATTAGTGTGATAATATTTTGATTGTTTTGATAATTTAGCCTCAACTGTTACAATTGCATGAGATAAATTTATTTCATAATTAAATTGTGTGAAATTTTACATGTAAGCAATGACAAAAAATGGTGATAATTTTGTATACCTAGTTGTATCATTTGAATACAATATTGTATGAAGGCAAGACAAAATATGAGATAAAGCATTTTTGTAGTTTATATATATATATATATATATATATATATATATATATATATATATATATATATATATATATATATATATATCATGAAGAACATGCACATATTTTTTCAATATTTTGATTTGTCAAAAAATATTGATAAAGAACTTAAAATCCATTTTTCGATATTCTTTCTAAAAAATTTCTGAGTCTAGTTTCACCCATTATAACCGTTCTTTTAGCTCAGCGTGTTTATTAGTTTTAAATACTTGATTCACTATGAAATCAAAATGTCTTTACAATAAAATAATAACATATACGAGGGTAAATAAAACAATACGAAGACTTTTGCCATAGCTATGTTATATATGGTCATATTTTTACTTCATTTAGTAAACATAATTTAGAAATAGTTTCAAACAATTTGTAATCAACAAAGTTCATATATTCCTTTATTTTTTGTAATTATTTAGAATCTAATCCTGCAAAAAATTAGTCACGACGCATGATCAAAATTTGTGTTCTGTCAACAATGTACCATATTATGTTGAATGTAATATCTCCATGAATTGGGTTAAAAGCAACAACTCCTAGTATTGAAACCCCAAATTAAGAATCGGTATTAAGATATTCTGGGGATTAAATATTGACGGGATATATAAATTTGTTGGACAGATATCAGTAACTAAAGGCAGATAGTTCTCATTAAAATCCTTAAAATTAGCTAAAAACATTGATGTCGCCGGATGTTACGGCGCAACGAATAGTATAAACAAAACAAATTTAACTCTAGAAAAAGCCTATAAAACTGTAAAATGCTCAATGGTAAAAAACAAATAAGAAAAAAATTATTTCCATATCTGTGTTTAACTATAAGACATTTTGTGGAGATGGTGGTAATTGTATTTTGAACATCAGTAGTACGAAAGAGTGTAAAAGTTTGTAAATATTTGGCCAAAAGAATAAACGTCATCAGACTTTTAGGGGTTTTCTTACTGTGAACTAAGAGTAATGCGGTAAAAACATTGAAAACTTTGGGGAACTAACTTATGATTATCATCAAAGGTGAATAAAATAGATGTTAAGTGACATGGTGCAGATTTAAATTGCATGGTGAAAAGCACAATAGATTCAGGGTTGTATAAAAATTGGATTTTATTTTCTTACCTATGCGTGTGATCTTGACCTGTTTTTACGTCACTGTGCGCCGTGTGGCAAAATTTGTTGATTTTAAAGTCGGGTAACAAAAATACCTTTTCAGAAAAATGAGTGAAACTTCATATACATGTATCAATAATATTTTTATTAGTTCATAAAATAATCTGTTAGTTATGACTTTTATGAAAAATATATGATCGACAGCTACATAGTTTTTGTATTTTTTTAAATGACTCTCGCATATTAGAGTAGACTTACTAAATTTTTCTTATCATTTAGAATGAATGTAGTGGATTTCAGAGTTTTGTTTTTTATGCTTTTTATGAAGAGGCTGCATTTATATAGACTGTGACTTGTAATATATATATATATATATCGAGTAGAACAAGAAATCCCTTCCTTAGAATCTTCACTTAACTCAAATATATATTACATGAGGATTTAACAAACATACCTGAAATGTTTCTTCAGGATTTTTCATAATTTTGAGAAGAATTAACTTTTATCGTTTGAAACATGTACATTTGTTTTGCTCGGCACCAAATCTCATGGTTCTCAGAATAAGTTTGCCAACACATTTACCAATATTCTTTTTCAGTTCACAATAGTCGTTTTGTAATATTTGATTTTCAATCGTTTAAGATAAACACATAAGGTATCTTTATAATTTTTTTTATGTATTTATTTTTCCTTTTGTAATCATTGTATCCGGATTAGAATAAATGTCATATATCAATTCTCTCTTTTTATATTCTATTTTTATTTTGGTATTTTCCACTTGATCCTTGCGATTTCTTGATTTGAGTCATATTTTGTTCACATGAATTTATTTAGCTGCAGGTCTGTAGCTCCCGGTCTGAAAAAAAATTCGGATGGAGGACCTGGGAGCTACAGGGCCACCCATTGAAAAAATTGTATATTTATTGCGCAGAAAAACGTGCGCTTGTTTTCGACTAATTTACCTTATTTATACACAAATTCTGTGAAAACTATTAGTACCAGTAAATTTCCATGCAATTTACTACTGATATCGTCTCTTCAATTGCCTCGGATAGTCTTTTAAACACCATCACCAGTCCTGTAAATTCATGTGGTGCAATTTGTTTACATGTAAAAATAGCGACTTTCGATCTCGATGAAAATTCAACATACTTCATTTTCCGAGGTCGGTAGCGTATTTTGAAGAAAATTTCGGCAAATAAAGAAATAAAGAGGCGATAGAGAATTTAATCATGGTACTAATTGTTTTCACAGAATTTGCGTATATAAATAAGGTAAATCAGTCCAAAACTAGCGCACGTTTTTCTGCGCAATAAATATACAATTTTTTTAATGGGTGGCCCTGTAGCTCCTAGGTCCTCCATCCGAATTTTTCAGACCGGGAGCTACAGACATGCAGCGAGAGTTCATTACATTCAGCTCAAGATTTTAAACTTGGTACATGTATTTCCTATTCGGCATTTAAAATGGAAAAAAAATGAATGGCCTCAGATCTGTGTACAAACATAAATTTGTTAGCAAATCTCTGTATCTTGCTTATAATTCGAAGCTTAACACTCAAATATGGTAAGTAAATAGAAATTGTAAACAATTAAACACAAGAAACATGCACTATAACAAATAAAGAACACAATTATATTTAAACTGAATAAACTCGAGAAAATGCCGAGCATCTCAACAAAACCTATTGCATTAATCTACCATTACGCAAAAGATAATGCCGAATTACCGATAGAATGAATTGTATTTCAGCACTTTTTTGATACATCAGATTTTGCTTAATTTGCGTAGGTAAACAGTTAACTGTTTGATTTACCGAAGTCTCTGTTTGATTTGATGCGTAAAAATCACGAAATACAGACGATAATTCCCAGGTTACAAAGCATAAATAATGAAAACGAAACGAAAATCAGAACAAGCTAACACCAACGTCATGTGTGAAAACTGTCAACGCATTGAAATAGTTAGCCTTAATTTACTTCACAAAATCGGCACCAATATATTTTGCATGTTTCAAAAATGTCCCTTCATACGCGAACTGTTGCACAACAAGCAAATTCATCATAGTCAGATCGACCCTTTTTCGTATAATGTCATGGCTGCTTTAAACAAAGAACCTCGTTTTAGAAGTATGGAATACGAGTCTTAGTCAAATGGGTATGCAAATCCGGGCCGTGGCAAAATAAAAGCCGGGGCAGATCAGCAATTCCAAATACGCATTATTTTCCAGCAATATTTACAGCGAATACAAATATACTGGTCCATCAAATATCCTGAAATTTTAATTAGATTGGCAGATAAATAACTGCCAATCTCTTGTTTTGCCCAGGCCAAGTCTTGCCTACCCATTTTAACGGATGCCGAACCCGAAGCTATTAAACTGATTGAAACACGCCTTTCCTTTATTATTATTTTCGTAATAACTAAGATTTGAAACAGAATTAGCAATTAATTTTTTTAATTTATGTTTTCCTTCCCATAAGGATAATTTATGCTAAACTACGTTGAATTAGAATCAGTATTTCTTGGGGAGAAGATTTTTTTAAATGCACCCCCCTTTTTCTACAGTTTCAAGGTTTTCTCCGCTTTGAATACAGATCGGACTTTTATTTCTGCAATTTATATTCACCCTCCCATAAGGATGCTTTGAGCCATATTTGGCTGAAATTGGATAAGCGGTTTTAGAGAAGAAGTTCAAAATGTAAAAAGTTTACAGACGGACAGACAGACGGACGGACAGACGAACGACGGACAAAATGTGATTAGAATAGCTCAGCTAAAAGCTCAAGTGTGAGCTAAAAATCAGGAAATACAAGTGACAGTTCCCAAGTTAACGCAAAGCATAAATGAAAACGAAACGAAAATCAGAACAAGCTAACACCACCGTCATATGTGAAAACTGTCAACGCATTGAAATATTTAGCCTCAATTTACTTCCCAAAATCGGCACCAATGTATTTTGCATGTTTCAAAGATTCCCTTCGTACACGAACTGTTGCACAACAAACAAATTCATCATTGTCAGATCGACTCGTTGATCATATTGTGGCATGGCTGCTTTAAACAAAGAACCTCGTTTTAGAATTATGGAATACGAGTCTTGGTAACATGGGTAAGCAAACCCGAGCCGGGGCAAAATAAAAGCCGGGGCAGATCGGCAATCGTCAATTCCAATTACGCATTATTTTCCAGCAATATTTACAGCGAATACAAATATACTGGTCAGTAAATATCTTGAAATTTTAATAAGATTGGCAGATTAATTACTGTCAATCTTTTGTTTTGCCCTGGCCCGGTCATGCCTACCCATTTTACCAAGACTCATGGATGCTGTAAATTGCTTGAAACACGCCTTTTCTTTCTAATTATTTTCGTAATAACTCAGATTTGAAACAGTATTAGCCCATAATTTTTGCAATTTATATTTTCCTTTCCATAACGATTACTTATGCTTAGTTACATTGAATTTGACACAGTAGGTCTTGAGAAGAAGATTTTTAAAAATGCACATCCCCCCCCTCTTTTCTACAGTTTCGATTTCTCCGCTTTGAATGAAGATCTGTCTTTCATTTCTGCAATTTATATTTGCCTTTCCATAAGAATGCTTTGTGCCAACTTTGGTTGAAATTGGCTAAGCAGTTTTAAAGAAGAAGTTTAAAATGTAAAAAGTTTACAGACTGACATACGGACAGACAGACGGATAAAATGTAATCAGAATAGCTCACTTGACCTTTCAGCTCAGGTGAGCTAAAAAAA
>NW_026441675.1:82654-93500 GCF_025612915.1 Magallana angulata
TTTACATGAAGTACGAATCAGCGATAAAGCAATAGGTGCAAAATAAAAATCTAATGTACGGATAATTTTGTTATGTTGTGTTTATCTAGATCAAGCTCAGATGAAAATATGAGATAATTCATAAAATATGGTTATCATCCTAATTATATTGATAAAGATTGAATGGCGAGATGAAAAAGCGGATAAAGTGTTGTGTATAGTTTCCCATGTAACTGTAAATCGTAGCTCTGTCTCAATTATTATTGTTTTTGTTTTATTGTTTTATTTTTGTATGTGTTCAGAAATGGGACAAATGACTCCATCATTCTCGTTTAATATGCATATTATGTAACTATGTAGTGGTTGTTTCCTGGCTTAAATGTCAAAAAAACAGACGGACATTTTCGGTAGCATACAATATCATATTGCAGATAGGTAAAGTTAGCTACTAGTAAATGGCTACTAGTAACTGGCTACGAGAAGTAAGAAAAGCTAGTTACTAGTAACTGGCTACGAGATGAAATCAAAGTTGGCTACTAGTAACTGACTACTAGTAACTGGCTTCGAGAAGTAAGAAAAGCTAGCTAGTAGTAACTGGCTACGAGATGAAAGAAACTTGGCTTCTAGTTACTAGTTACTGTCCAAGTGAGAAAACATACCTAGGATTTCTATTTGTGTTCTTAAGATGTACATTGCACTATATCATTATATCCTCTCATACTCTTATCGATAATTGGTGCACTTTGTTTAAATATCTCTATTTTAGACAATATTGTCCAGTTGACTCAAGTAGCTGTACTTATAGATTGAAAATATCAACAAGTGTTATTAATTATAACAATCTATCATGTCATCCCCTTAATATTACAACAAAATTACCCAGATATCTCTCTTAATCTTGTCAGCTACCAGTGCATTTCGTTTTCGTCAACTATCTCTATTTCAAAGACAATATATAAAGATTGAAGACATCTTCAAGGATTGTTAATATCAACATTTTACTAGGTCATCCACAAGATAATACGATAGAAGTACAAAGATATCTCTCTTTATGAAGTCAGCTACTAGTGCATTTTGTTACAAATATCATTATTTTTTGGCGGTTTTGTCAATATATCTGAAGTAGCTGTATATATAAATATGCCAGACATGCTAATATCAACATTCCGTCAAGTCATTCACATACGAGGGTTGTTCGGAAATTATTGAGACAACACAAATATCTCTCTTTCTAAGCGACGGATTTTAATGAAAATTGGTATGAACATTGAAGAAACATAACCGAATAAATGAGCTAAGTAATACTACAAAATAATTAATAGTGTGTTTATGACAATACATAAACAAGTCTGTGGTCGGGGTATCCAGCGCAGGCACACACTCGGAGTTTAAAAAAGTTAAACATTTTATTTTAAATGTTGTTAGACTTACAATTCTTGATGAAAGAAATCAAATTATGTATGTTCATTTTGCTCTTTATTGTGACTAACTTTTGTGTAAGTTTTACTGGTGCATGACTTGAAATGCAAGGAAAGTACTTATATATTTACCAAGCAATTAAAATCTGACTGAGACGGTTCATTGAATTTTGACGTCAAGGCGGCGCAGCGAATACACTTGAAATTGGTGTGGACCTCGGAAAAAGACATTTTTGGCCAAGAAATTGCCTAAATAAAAACTATACGATGGAAAAGGGTCAAAAGCTTCAGTTAGTCGTTTCTTTTCAACTGATTGTTTAACTAGACTTAAAACAAAGGGACAAAATACATCTATCAATTACTCTTTTTTTTTCACACAAATTGATTTTAACAGTTAAAAGATATATACAAATTGATTGTAAGAGCAATTTCACAGTAAGTTTACTTTTGGGAAGAAATAACTTGATTTTTTCACAAAGAATAAAAAATGGATAATATATTTAACTGTTGCAATTTTAAACTAAAAAGAAAAGAAGAAAAATGAAGATTTTTTATGTGTTCCTTTCGTTTATAAGGTGTTCATAAATCGGGCCAAGGAAAAACTTTAAAGTAACATTGCGATGATTGTGTGGTTGCGCCGGATCATTCGATGTAGGCAAGTTTGTTAGCGTGCCAGGTATAAACAAATGATGTCATCAACTTCAAAATTTTTACGATAATAAAAGACATCCTGGTTTATATCCTGGTGAAATTTCAATGATTTATCTTTTTACACAAGGAAGTTAGAGTAAATGTCTCAATAATTTCCGAACAACCCTCGTAATATTACGACTCAATTACTCAGCTATCTCTCTTTGTGTAGTCAGCTACTAATGCATGTTGTTTCAAATATCTTTATTTTTGGGCGGTTTTGTCAATATATCTCAAGTAGCTGAATATATAAATTGAAGATATATGCCAGACATGCTAATATCAACATTTCTTCAAGACTTCCACAAAATATTACGACAATTACTCAGATATCTATCTTTATGTAGTCAGCTACTAGTGCATTTTGTTACACATATCTTTATTTTTTGGCGGTTTTGTCAATATATCTGAAGTAGCTGTATATATAAATTGAAGATATATGCCAGTCTTGCTAATATCAACATTCCTTCAAGACATCCACATAATATTACGAGAAAATTACTCACATATTGAGCTACTTGTGCATTTTGTTACAAATATCTTTATTTTTGGCGGTTTTGTCAATATATCTCAAGTAGCTGTATATATAGATTGAGGATATATGCCAGTCTTGCTGAAATCAACATTCCTTCAAAACTTCGACATAATATTACGACACAATTACTCAGATATCTCTCTTTATGTAGTCAGCTACTAGTGCATTTTGTTACAAATATCTTTATTTTTTTGAAGTTTTGTCAATATATTTCAAGTAGATGTATATGTAAATTGAAGATATATGCCAGACATGTTAATATCAACATTTCTTGAAGTCATCCACATGATATTACGACACAATTACTATGATATCTCTCTTTATATAGTTAGCTACTAGTGCATTTTCCATAAAAATATCTTAATTTTTGTCGGTTTTGTTATATCTCAAATACATGTAGCTGTATATATAGATTGAAGATATCTGTAAGTGTGGTTAATTTGAACATTCTTTAAGGTTACATGATATTATGACACAGTTATTCAGTTATCCCTTTAAAATTCGTCAGCTACTAGTAAAAACTGTTACAAATTTCTTTATTTGTTGAGGGTTTTATCAGCAAATATCAAGTAGCCGTATATATTATTTGATAATACGTACTAGTCTTGCTTTTTTCAACATTCTGTCTGGTCATAAACATGATATTATGACATAATTACTCAGATATCTCATTTTATGTCGTCATCTACCAGTTAATATCTCAGGTACAGTACCGATCAGACCAAACCTAACAGAAAGTAAACACCAACTAAAACCCTGGTTTACTTTCTGGGTTAACTATCGTACTAGGATTTTGCTCAATACGATATTTCAGTTAATTTGATCCTCGGGACCTTGTTCGTCCTAGACCAGACATGGCGTTGTCTGTGTCACGTTATATAACCCAGAATTCTCTCCTCCTCAACCTGGGGAGTAGCCCTTTCCCTGTATAAAAAGAGGAGGCAAAAGACAGCTTCCAGTTGACTACTCCTTTTATTCACTTTTACTAATAAAACATTCCAATCAAATTCCACAATATCATTGCAACTGAAAGTAAAACTTTTTCTGGAATATTTTTAATAGAAGCTAAATTGACCAGTCTGGACAAAAATTCTCCCACAGGTTCTGTCCCCTTTTGCTTCATTTGAAGTACCGACAAATCCAAAAAGTTTTCTAATTCTTTAAACCTTTCTTGAAACAAGCAAATTTTTGCATGCCCCTCTAAATAAAACGGAAAAGCATCAATAATTTTAGAATCAGGCAAATCATGAAATTTCGCCCATTGCCCAAAATTTGTAAACCATGCATTTACGTCCTGGGTGCCATCTCCTTTAAATTTGTCTAATTTAATGTTAGAAGACATTCTAAAGGTAGAGAAAAATGAGTTTCTACCTGTTGTCTGTGAGTTGGTAGCCGTATTTTCTGGTATTACAAATTCCTGGCTGGTTCGAGGTAGGTTCTGCGCTGGGTTAGTTGTCTTGGAGTCCTGGGATGCGTTCGGGGCGTTGTGTGCGTCCGAATGGTCCGGGGCGTTGAATCCGTCCTTGACGTTATGTGCGCTCGGAAGGTTTTGTGCGTTGTGTGCGTCCGAATGGTCCGGGGCGTTGGATCCGTTGCTGATGTTGTTTGCGTTCGGAGCGTTATATCCGTCCGTAGCGTTTTGTGCGTCCGACGGGTCCGGGACTCTGCGGATTTCGGGTCTATCGAAGGGCAGAAATGTAGTCCTTCCGAAGGAAGCCGCTTGGGATGAAGATGCCTCGTGTGGATTTAGGACCACAGATGGATAGTTGAGATTTAAATCATCATTAGAATAAAACAAAGGCGGGGAAGTTTGCAAAATGTTTTTATAATTCTTGCTCGATCCTGATGAAAATCTGGTCTCGATTCTGATACGAAATCTGGTCTATACGTGTTAGCGTTAAATTCAATGTCTGAATCTTTAAAATCAGGCTGAATAAATTTGGAGCTAGATGTTACAGAAAGTCTCGACACAGCTCTTTTAAGTTTTTGAAACGGCGTTAATTTGGCCATTAACAAAGTTCTCTAACTTGAAGAATTGACGTTACCGTGGCTTGGACAAAGACCGGATTTCCACTACTATATCGTATTAGGATTTTGCTCAAATCGATATTTCAGTTAATTTGATCCTCGGGACCTTGTTCGTCCTTGACCAGACACCTGGCGTTGTCTGTGCCACGTTATATAACCCAGAATTCTCTCCTCCTCAACCTGGGGAGTAGCCCTTTCCCTGTACAAAAAGAGGAGGCAAAAGACAGCTTCCAGTTGACTACTCCTTTTATTCACTTTTAGTAATAAAACATTCCAATCAAATTCCACAATAAAATATAATGTATAATTAATAACAATAAACCTCTGAAAATCAGATATTATATTTACTTGAACCTTCTGAATCATTTTTGTTAACTTTTATTAAAACCGCGCAAGTAGCTTAATATGATCTTACCTGTATAAAAAGAGGAGGCAAAAGACAGCTTCCAGTTGACTACTGGAGAGCCGCTTTCCCCGCACCTCCTTTTTATACGCACGGACACTACCTCCGATCTCCGGACCTTATAAGTAAATGCAATTAAGTGATCTGACGCACCGTGGTCAGTAGAAGCGTTTTATTAAGATTTCTGACCCGGCATCGACAGGCTCATCACTGGACTAATAACACATTTCTCCATGAACATAAATAAACATACGTTATCTATTTACCGCATGTCCTTTTAACCAATTTCTGTAGAATTTCCGTTATAATATAACTCTGGATTTACTCCAGGTTTACTAGAGTGGACCCACAGTAAACCCAAAGTTAACCTAGAGTGGACACAGAGAATAAACCTGGTCAGAAGTATACCCCTTAAAGCAGACGCTAACTCTGTATTCTATGGTGGCGTATCTCTGCCCCTTGTGTGCAAGTTATTTTTCTATCAAATATGTCGACATGCAAGAAAAATATGTTGATATTCGAGATAATAATGTCAACATGCAACATAATTATGTTGACATGCAAGAAAATTGCAATCAGATAAATATTATACAAAATCTAAAAAATTTCAAATATCGCACACCTGTGACATGTAGATGCTACCTTTTTATGTCGACATGCAACTTATTTATATTAACATGCAAGATAAATATGCTAACATGCAGCTTATCTATGTCGACATGCAACTTATTTATGTCAACATGCAACTTACTTATGTTGACATGCGAGATGAATATGTTGACATGCAGCTTAGTTATGTTTACATGCGAGATAAATATGTTGACATATAAGTTGTATGTTAACATAACTTAGTTGCATGTCGACATAAATATGTTGCATGTCAACATATCTATCTTGCATGCTAACATAACTTAGTTGCATGTCGACATAAATAAGTTGCATGTCGACATAAAGAAGTTGCATGTTGACATAAATAAGATGCATGTTGACATCAATAGGTAGCGTATCTAGCATCTTGGATGTCATATGTTGGCGATGTTTAAGATTTTTTATAACTCTTATTTGATTGCAGTTTTCTTGCATGTCAACATAGTTATCTTGCATGTCGATATAATTAATAGAAAAATTACTTGCGCACAAGGGGCAGATATATGCCACCATACTATTCGGAATACACAAAGGGCAGGAATTACAGGCAGGAGGATAAAAAGATTAAAGACGGTCTTTTTACACTTCAGTGCGTACAGTTGATCTAAAAAGCAATTTCCAAGCAAACCCAAAGGAAACCCAAAGTAAACCCCTAGTGGACCAAAATTTTCAAAAAGTAAACCCTGTGTGAACCCTGAGTAAACCCCAAAAGTAAACCCGGGGTTTAGTCGGGGTTTTCTCCGGTGTTAGGTTAGGTCTGATCGGTACTGTAGCTGTAGATATAAATTGAACATATATATAATCAGGTGTGGTTAATTTGAACATTCTAAAAGGTCACCTACATGATATTATGACACAATTATTCAGATATCTCTTTAAATCTCGTCAGCTACTTGTGCATTTCGTTAAAAATATATACATGTACATCCATTTTTTAAAAACAATTTCCATATACCTCAAGTAGCTGTACAAATAGATTGAAATGGCTACAGGCGTTGTCAATTTCAAAATTGTATCAGGTCATCTACATGATACTACGACACAGTTACTCAGATATCTCTTTATATCTAATTTAAAGCCGGTTACTATTAGCCAGTAACTAGTAGCCAATTCTTATTTCATCTTGCAGTCAGTTACTAGGAGTTGGCTTTTCTTACTCCTCGTAAGAGATATATCTGAGAAATTGGATCGTAATATCATGTGGATTACCTCATAAAATGTTGTAATTAACAACACTTGTAGATATCTTCTTTATGTAGTCAGCTACTAGTGGATTGTGTTACAAACATCTTTATTTTTAGCGATTTTGTCAATAATATAGATATTTGTAACAAAATATAATAGTTACTGTCGAGATTTAAAGAGATATCTGAGTAATTGTGTCCTAATATCATGTAGGTTACCTTATAGAATGTTCAAATTCAAAATACTTTTAGAAATCTTCAATATATATATATATATATATATATATATATATATATATATATATATATATATATATATATATATATATATATATATATATATATATATATATAAACACAAAGCTATTTGAGATATATTGACAAAACCGCCAAAAATTAAAGATATTTTTATGGAAATGCACTAGTAGCTGACTACATAAAGAGATATATCTGAGTAATTGTGTTGTTATATTATACAGCTTCTTGAGATATATTGACAAAACCGCCAAAAAATAAAGATATATGAGAGATATCTGAGTAAGAATGTCGTAATATCATGTGGATGACTTGAAGGAATGTTGATATTAGCAAGTCTGGCATATATCTTCGATCTATATATAGCGGTACTTAAGATATATTGACAAAACCGCCAAAAAATAAAGATATTTGTAACAAAATGCATTAGTAGCTGACTACATAAAGAGAGCTATCTCAATAATTATGTCGTAATATTATGTGGATGACTTGAAGTAATGTTAATATTAGCAAGACTGGCTTACATCTTCAGTCTATACATTCAGCTACCTGAAATATATTGACAAAACCGCCGATAATAAAGATATGTGTAACAAAATGCACTAGTACCTGACGACATTAAGAGAGATATCTTAGTAGTTGAGTTGTAATATCATGTGATTGACTTGAAGGAATTTTGATATTAGCATGTCTGGCATATATCTTCAATTTACATATACAGCTACTTTAGATATATTGACAAAACCGCCAAATAATAAAGATATATCCAACAAAAATCACTAGTAGCTGACTACATAAAGAGAGATATCTGATTAAGTATGTCGTAATATTATGTCGATGATTCGAAGGTTTGTTGATATTAGCAAGACTGGCATTATCTTTATGCAGCTACTTAAGAAATATTGAAAAAACCGCCAAAAAATAAAGATATTTGTAACAAAATGGACACGTAGCTGACTACATAGAAAGAGATATCTAAGTAATTGTGTCGTAATATTATGTGGATGACTTGAAGGGCTGTTTATATTAGCATGTCTGGCATATATCTTCGATCTATATATAGCGCTACTTGAGATATATTGACAAAACCGCCAAAAAATAATGATATTTGTAAGAAAATGCACTAGTAGCTGACTACATAAAGAGAGATATCTGAGTAATTGTGTCGTATTATTATGTGGATGACTTGAAGGAATGTTGATATAAGCATGTCTTGCATATATCTTTGATCTGTATATAGCGCTACTTGAGATATATTGACAAAACCGCCAAAAAATAAAGATATTTGTAACAAAATGCACTAGTAGATAAATACATAAAGAGAAATATCTCAATAATTGTGTCGTAATATTATGTGGATGACTTGAATGACTGTTGATATTAGCATGTATGGCATATATCGTAATTTGTATAGATAGCTACTTGAGATAAATTGACAAAACCGCTAAAAAATAAAGATATTTGTAACAAAAAGCACTAGTAGCTGAATACATACGGAGAAATATCTGAGTAATTGTGTCATAATATTATGTGGATGACTTGAGGGAATGTTGATATTAGCAATAGTAGCAGTTATCTTCAAAAAATATACACAGCTACTATATATATATTTACAAAACCGCCAAAAATAAAGATATTTGTAACAAAATACACTAGTAGCTGAATACATCAAGAGAGATATCTGAGTAATTGTGTCATAATATTATGTGGATGACTTGAATAAATGTTGATATTAGCAAGACTAGCATTTATCTTCAATAAATATATACAGCTACTTGAGATATATTGACAAAACCGCCAAAAATAAAGATATTTGTAACAAAATGCACTAGTAGGTGACTACATAATGAGAGATAACTGAGTAATTGTGTCGTAATATAATGTGGAGGACTTGAAGGAATGTTGATATAAGCAACACTGGCATGTATCTCAATTTTTCACTTATAGCTACTCGAGATACATTGACAAAACCGCCAAAAAAATAAAGATATTTGTAACAAAAAGCACTAGTAGCTGACTACATAAAGAGAGATATCTGAGTAATTGTGTCGTAATATTATGTGGATGACCTGCTACAATGTTGATATTAACAACCCTTAAGGATGTCTTCAATTTTTATGCACGGCTACTTGAGTTGCATGAAAAAATTGTCTTTAAAATAGAGATACTAAGTAGTTGAAACGAAATGCACTGGTAGCTGACGAGATTAAGAGAGATATCTGAGTAATTTTGTTGTTATATCATGCGGTTAACTTGATAGATTGTTTAAAATAATAACACTTGTTGATATTTTCAATTTTTCAAGTACAGCCACTTGAGTCAACTGGACAATATTGTCTGAAATAGAGATATTTTAAACGAAATTCACCAATTACCGATGGGAGTATGATAGGAATATGAGGAAATAATGATATAGTGCAATATACATTTTAAAAATACAAATAGAAATCCCAGGTATGTTTTCTCACTTGGACAGTAACTAGTAGCCACTTTTCTTTCATCTCGTAGCCAGGTACTAGTAGCTAGCTTTTCTTACTTCTCGTAGCCAGTTACTTGTAACCAGTTACTAGTAGCCAACTTTGATTTCATCTCATAGCCAGTTACTAGTTGCTACCTTTTCTTACTTCTCGTAGCCAGTTACTAGTAGCCAGTTACTAGTAGCTAGCTTTACCTATCTGAAATAAGGATATTTTTAGCAAAGTGCACAAGTAGCTGACGACATTAAGAGAGAAATCATAGTAATTGTGTAACATGTGGTTGACCTGATATAATGTTAGAATTGACAACACTTGACTACTACATGAACTTGAGTTAAACAGAAAATTGTTAAATAATGGAGATATTTGTAACGAAATGCACAAGTAGCTGACGAGATTTAAAGAGATATCTTAGTAATTTGGTCGTAATATCATGTAGGTGACCTGAAAAAATGTAAAAAAAAAAAAAAAAAAACAACCCATATTTGTAGATATCTTCAATCTATAAATACAGCTTCTTGAGTCATAAGAACTAAACCGTAAAAGATGAAGATGTATATAACGAAATGCACTAATAGCTGACAAAATCAATAGAGATATCTGAGTATCTGTGCCGTTATATCATGTGGGTGACGTAACAGAATGTTGAAATAAGCAAGACTGGTAAATATCATCAATCTTTATATACAGCTACTTGTGATATGTTGACAAAACCCTAAAAAATAGATATTTGTACCAAGATGCACCAGTAGCTGACGACATAAAGAAAGATATCTGAGTAAATGTTCGTATTATCATGTAGATGACCTTATAGAATGTTGAAATTACAACACTGATACATATCTTTAATCTATATATACAGCTACATGAGATATATTAACAAAACCGCCAATAAGTATAAATATTTGTAACAAAATGCACAAGTAGCTGACAACATAAATTTCCGTGTAATTCTATCGTAATATCATGGGGATGACCTGATGCAATGTTGATATTAACAACCCGTGAAGATGTCTTCAATATCAATGTACGGCTAATTGAGTTACATGGAAAATTGTCTTTAAAATAAAGATATTCGGTACGAAATGCACTGGTAGCTGACGAGATTAAGAAAGATATCTCAGTAATTTTGTTATAATATCATGCCGATGACATGATAGATTGTCATAATTAATAACACTCGGTGATAATTTCAATTTGTATATGTACAGGTAGTTTAGTCAAATGGA
>NW_026441676.1:0-32000 GCF_025612915.1 Magallana angulata
TAAATGTATTGTTCTCAACGACAGTTTACCGTGCATGCAATATAGAAATCAAAGTCATTGTGTTCACGTGCTTGAGTGAACACAGAACTAAAGTTAGGACGTGATCATTAATCAAACAACAACATGTTTTGTATTCTTTTTTTAAAGAAAAGATGCATGCGCTAAAATATAATTGCGCTAATGTACTGGCACTTGCGTTGGCGCTAACATACGTATGCGCCAAATTTTCTCGTTTTACAGTATGTAAACATGGTCACAGAAAAGATTTGTTTTGTCCGAGTGCATACCTTTAGCGTTTTGCAGTGGGTTGTAAACGATAAATTAGAACTATGAATGACTACATTATGACTATCTCAATTCTTCTATGTCTAGTTCATTTGTCTATGACTCATTTCTATAGTAATTATTATTACTTTTTCTGTTGCTTATGTATTGAACAGCCGCCAAATAATAAGAATAATTACCTGTAATATCTTAGAAGACAAATCAGTTCTATCAATGCGTTCGTGGTTTTCCAAACAACCGTCTAACGAAGCAATTTCAAAACAAAGGCTAAATGATGATTAGTGTTAACTACAACGCTTTGCATTCGTAAAATATATTGATACTACAGTGGTTTCTCTATTTGACATTTTCATGAAAGTTTGTCTTTTTCATACTGTTTATTCACATTTTTCAAGTTGTAACAGTTGCACAGCTTCTAGTACACTTAACATATTTGACATATTTTTTTTGTGTGCCAGAATACATAGCTACCAGCAGAGCAAGTTTATATTATTACCTGTTAGTCGATGTGAAATTAAGCTATGTCAAAAATGACGTTGAAACAAATGTTATATTTTTTGCATTTTAGTCTTACTAGAAACTGTCAACATCCTTTACTAATAAAAGATTTCTTTATATAGGTTGTAGCAATGATGGTTTCTATGGGACGTATTGTAACATTTCCTGCCCTAACAATTGTGGAGGCAATACATGCCACTTAGACTTTGGAACCTGTTATTCATGCAGTACCGGCTTCCATGGAAGTAAATGCAGTAGTAGCTGTCCATACAATTGTAACGAAAACAAATGTCAAAAAGAAAATGGTGCGTGCTTGTCGTGTAAACCTGGCTTTTATGGGAGTCAATGTGGGGTATCTTGTCCAACCAACTGCAAAGACAACGTTTGCCACATGGGAACCGGAACCTGTTTCTCGTGTGATCCTAGCTTTTATGGGAATCAATGTAAGATATCTTGTCCAACCAACTGCCAATACAACGTTTGTGACCAAGAACATGGGACCTGTTCTTCGTGTAAACCAGGCTTCTATAAGATTCATTGTGATACTCCATGCCCCACCAACTGTAAAGACAACAGATGTGACTTTGATTATGGAACATGTTCTGAATGCAAACCTGGATGGACAGGAACAACTTGCCAAACAAGTTAGTGTACGAGGGTTGTTCGGATATTATTGTGACATTGTGGCTTTAAAAGGTCTTCTTCTGAGATTTCCACCAGTTTATTCGTTTTTGTTGCGCCATGACGTCATAATTCAATGTAAAGTCGTTGTCAGATTTTTATTGTTTGGTAAATATATGTGTACCATACTGTGGTTTCATCAATATTCGTTGAATACCAATTTTCGTGGATTACGTTGTTTAGTTGATCCACGAAATTAAATGTTCATCGAAGTGGAATTTCTTTTAACATTTTGTATTAATAGGGTCATTGGCCACGAACTTACCTATCCTTGAAACTGTGATTTTCACTTCATCCACGAAAATTGATACCCTTGAATATTAATGAAACCACAGTATCCGTATTTCAACTCGAACATCAGTAAAACTTAATCAACAGTTAGTCGCAAAGAATAGCAAAATGAACATATTTAGTTTTTTTTTTTTATCATTACCTGTATTTCTACGGACACTTATAAAGTAGATGTTTAAGTTGTTTAATCTCCGAGTTCATGGCTGCGCCGGGTACCCCGACCACCTACTTGTTTATCTACTGTCGTACACAAAATATTAAATATTCTTTTAATATTACTTTGTTTTATTATTCGTTGGTGTTTCTTCAGTGTATATGCCAATTTTCACCAAAATTCGTCACTTAGAAAAGAAAATAATCGATTTGTCTCATTAATTTCCGAACAACCCTCGTAATTATTCTACCATTGTATAAATAACTGTAAACTAGATGGAAAGGTTTCATTTATGACTGATATCGACAGAATGTAGGGAGGGTTGGTTTGGTGAGGAATGTAATCACCAATGTTCAGGACATTGTCGGGACAACATGATCTGTAACTACGTGACCGGTCACTGTGAACGAGGCTGCTCTCTTGGATGGACAGGATATAGGTGTGAGAAAGGTAGCGGTTCTGTTTGTATGATTTTGATTGCAAATCAATTTAAAACAATTTAAGTGTTAAATGACACTAAAATATTAGCACTTTCAATGTAAATGAACACGAAATCCTTTTTTGGATTAATGACATGTAAAAAAAAAAAGTTTAAAAACTATATTTAAAAGAATGCGAGGACGGTACCTTTGGTTATGAATGTACCAACAAGTGCAGCGGCCATTGTTTTGGTGATTCCCCATGTAATAAAACGACTGGTATTTGTGATAGAGGGTGCAGTCCAGGGTACATAAATAGTGACTGCGGCACAGGTTAGTACACTTTATTTTTTTTACAAGTCAATATAAAACAAAAATAATTTCTAAACATGATTGACACTTTCTGTAATATGATACATGTAAATATGTTTGATTTATAAAAGTTCTTTGACTGGCACAAGTGAACGATGTCACAAGTTATCTGTCGCACAAGGTACAAAGAGATTTAAATATGAATTTTAAACGTAAGGAGGGTCGCAAACTGGTTTTACTTTTAGATTGATATTTTTAGCTTAGCCCAAACATCGCCTTTAATTTCTATCAAGAATTTTGATGGTGTTATACAGTCAATTAAAGCAGATATTTTACAATATACACGATAGCAGAGCATAACATTTAAAACCCATGGCACAGCAATGGAATCTTGTATTATAACATTTAAATCCCATACTTTAGCAAACATTCCATAGATTCCCATTCGTCATAGCACACTAAAGCATAGCATGCGACCTGGTTTTAACTCAATTTCAAATGTTTTTATTTCAAAATATAAATGTTCACATTTCACATCAGTGATACATTTTTACTTATCATTCTGTTTCTAAATGTGAAACTCTCCAGTAAAGGAGGCGTTTTTGTTCATTTCTTACAGCATTCAATAACATTGTAGCAAACTATACGATATCATTAAGCCCCTCGTTTTGATTTCTCATAGCATAACATAGAAATCTCATAGCTCTGCATTAAAATTTCAAAACATGTTATTAAAGTCGGATACCATAGCGACGCGAAAATTGTAAAGATATGCATGAAATGGTCGTAATATTTATGCATTTATTCATATATTTTCATTTAAATACACGTCATTTTCTTTGAAAGAAAAACCATTCATTATTTATGAATTTAATGTGTTATCCCTTTACTTAGAGTGTTCAACCGGATATTTTGGAATGAACTGTAGCGAGAATTGTAGCGGTCATTGTGTTAACAATGAATCATGTGACCACGAAACTGGGGTGTGCTTTAATGGTTGTCAGGACGGGTACATTGGAACACGTTGTGATGAAAGTGAGACATACAATACATTTACATTTTCCACCTATTTTTATGGAATACAATATAATACATCGATTTTTTTTCTTTTAGTATGTATTTTAACTATCAAAATTTATTTCCTACACATATTTTAGTATGCAAAAAAGGGTATTACGGCAAAAACTGTTCTCTTGTTTGTTCTCCTAATTGTAAGACGTGTCGACACACGGACGGATTGTGTTCTTGCAAGGCAGGATGGATGGGTCCAAATTGTACTACAGGTAAAACAAATTACACAGTGCAAGGGCCATAATGTTGTGTCTACATAAATCTGTCCCTTTGGGTTTGCCCGCATGCTTATGGTTTTTATGAAATGTGAATATTCTTTGCACTCGAAATGGTTTAAGACGATTTTTTCAGAGTGTGTTTGGTCGTTTGGAGAGAATTGCCAGTATCCATGTGGTGGATACTGTATCAATCAGAAATGTGACAGATTCAACGGAAGCTGTCTGTATGGAAACTGTACACTAGGTAATGCATTTTATGCTTATCTGTTAATCCAGTTTGTAAAAAAATAATTGTTTGAAAATGTTCTGTTGAAAATTGTACTGTAAGTAATGCATTTAATTTGATTCAAATTTGTGATAAAATAAAAGTTCATATTACTCGTTTGGTAAGTGTTCAATTGGTATTTTTCCCCTTCAGATGTACTACATTTATTGTGTGACCTGTAAAGACGTCTAAAAACCCTTACCAGTTTATTGTATTTACTGTTCAACACAGGTACTCAACAGAATGACGATTCGAAACATATAACACCAGTAACCATAGCTTTTATTGTTGGACTCTCGGCCTCAGTCATTGTAAACATTGTTGCCATTGGTTCCTTTCTGTTAGAATTGAGGTACACATAGTAACAGGTAACCATGTACTTGAAAACAGAGTGTTCATTTCAGTATTTTGTTTTCTTTCACTCATAAATAAATTGACTTAAGATATGGATATTAAATTAAGGATCCATTCAAAGTATATGGACAACAGAAACCGTCAATGTTGTGACTCAGCTGGTTCAACATGCACATCGAAGAACGAATCACTCTAGAAGGTCTACTCTACACTAACATTTGAAAAGTCTTTTGAAAAAAAAATCAGCGATATCAGTTTTTACTTGCAACATACTTTTATTGTTTTAACTATTTATATTTTTGTTATAAAATTTAAAAAAAATATGGACGTTGTTATTTGCCTACATTGAAAAGAATATTGACTTAATGAACGCCTTTTTTTCTTGCAACAAGGACATTTTTTTTGTTCTGAAGACTAAAGATGGGATCAAATAATAAATCTTACGAATAGAATCTTTCTGAATACATGTTGGTCGTCAGTTATTATTGATATATGTTGGTCGTCAATTAAAAAAAACACTCAGTAATCAATATTGAAAAAAAAATGTTGCTTTGATTTATTTAAATATTTAAAAAAAAATTGGTATTAATTTTTTTTTCTGAAATATTGTTCTCATTACAAAAAAGCAGTTTTGGAAAATATATCTTTTTTTTAGATAGATGGCAATTTCTTCTTTGCGACACTATAAGTCAAACACATTCTCCTGTGTATTTCTTAACTCAGATGTTTTATTAAAAAAAGCTACAGACTATGTTAATTAAGGGGTGATTGTGAACTTTATATTGGTAGAATGATAATAAATAAATACTTGATAAATGTTCAGGATTAAAGTTCCCATGAAATTTTACGATACTATTATTTTTGTTAAAAAAATGTCCTTCTCCGGACCACCAAGGTGTATTAAGCCGGTGTTTCCCCCTGATATTCGCGGTGCTAAGCAGATTGACTCCCCCTTGATATAAAAACCAGTCCGCCGTATGTAAACTCCTGCATATACTGGGTGTAAACTCCTTGCTTATACCGGTACCCGACTTAAGCTGGTTAGACCGAGAAGCAGAAGTGCCTTGTGACACACCGACAAAAGCAACGAGAACAGCAGGGCTTGAACCAGCGACCTTCGGAAACTAGCCTAACGCTTATGATCACTGGGCCATGCGCTCTACTTATACTTCTTCCTGCTTTGGTTACGCTAACATTACACAAACTATACACATTACTTTTGATCCTTATTTTTTTAAGGACTGTTCATCTGTCTCTCTGCATGACGCATACTTAAGTATTATTTGACTTCCAGGCATCTATTTATGTATTTATTTATTCCGATTTCAACTAGCCATTTTGCAATTCGTGACATAATATAACCACGATTGTTGCATGTTGTCAATCAAAATAATTTAAAAAAAAAATGTTTAAAGTTGTTATTATTGATCAGTAATCATAAGTCGACAAGTGGTTTACTGTAAATGTCTTTAATTCCACGTGTCTAAAATTTCACGCTTTCATTTGGAAGTGCCTTTAAATCACGGTGTTTTCAATTTCAGGGATAATCGATTTCTTATCCTAGAAGAGTAAATCCTGATTGTAAAATAATTTGATGAGTGATAAATCTGCATCATGTAATTTACATTATTTTCTTTTGAATAACGTAAAATCAAAGCCTTATTTACGTTAAGTGCTATGAGAATAATAAAACATGTCTGTGTCGAATGTAATAAATACTGGTGTAAAATGCGCATTTGATATTTTGGGCCTGAAAACTAGGTGGAAAACGTACATGTAATCTGTTAGAAAGAAGTACACCTTATAATCAATCAATCTGCTCAAGATGAATGCCGATCGCAGACAACGTCATGGTTGTACAGGAGTCGTTGCCCTAGGGAGTTGTCCAAGATAATAAGTGACAATGAGAAACCCTTGTTCACAATGGCTCCGACGGGGCCGCAGAGATAAAGGTGAAACGAATATTCCGATATAAACATTTGTTTAATTACGAAAGTATTTTTATAAAATGAACGTAATATTGATACTTGCTATTTTTAACGAACTTTAAATATACTAGGATTACGATAAACAAGTGGTAACTTTGGCCCCGCTCAAGTACACATGCATCTGTAATGGCGGCCTACACGGAGATGGTGAATGCACAGCTCAATGTTTACTGTGGCTTAATGTTCACGGAAAATTGTCTGACCGTGAACATAGTGAAATTAAGAACACCTTAATGTTTTCTACGTCTATAGTATATAGGACTCATTAAGGTTATACCATTTTGGTCGTTAAAGAATGCATGCCCAATGAACAGACTTACTACTTTTGGGGGACAAACATAACATTTATGGAGATCAGGAAGCATTCTTATCGACGACACTAGAAAAGAGAATAGTCAAATACCGTCACTGAGAATATTTCCCTACAGGAACTGTAACACAACAGTCCTGTCATTCGTCAGGCCACTGAGAATGTTTTCCATGAGATATTGTTACTTATTGGTCTTGCTTTTATTCAGGAAGTGCATGTTAAGCCAGGGGAAGTTATTACTTCTCATTATGTTTGTTAAGAAAAACTCTTGGTGTACTCTTTTTAATACTGCATAAATTTAAAAACAGGAATCAATGTGGAAAAATGGGAATAACAAGAATTTTATAATCAAAAACAGATTGAAAATGGAATTGTTGAAATCAAATAGACCTTCAGTAGGTACTGTAATTATTAGTTTCAACCTGTAGCAAAATGGAAACATTCACATTGGTATAAAATAATCAAATACTACATCTATTCGATGTGCATGTACTGCAATTATTATTGAACTGTGGGCTAATTAATCCTAACTCACAGGTTGGGGGTCTGCGATTCATATAATATTCCTTTATCATGCTGCACGGGTTTTGTAACTGGGCCCGTGCCAAGCACATTAATTTGATTTTTATGAAAGGATTTTCAAATTCTTTACATTCCCTGCCCATCCTTATTTTGTTAAATTGGTAAGACAACGATTAAACGACGTACATATCTGAATATACATGTAGTTGTTGTTGGAATCCTTAACACATCCAATTTGTTTTACTTAAACGAATCATTTTATGTTTTTCGATGAAGAAGTCCCCATTCATTTTTCCCCCCAAAACACGTTGCAGAAAATGCTATCTGATTATAGGGATGAAACAGATGTTACTTTTACCCATTGTAGCACGTGAGCTGTCCGATAAGTAATTCATATCATCATAGCTAGGTACTGTCCTTTCTCATATTCATACAAGTTCGCAATTCTTGGTTCCAATCGGATGTTAGTTTAGTAAGTCTCCTACTTTGGTTATAACAATTTAATGTTTTGGATTTGTAATGTCTGAATATCCATCGGCGATTTTTTCGAACAGATGTTTATTGGTCTCATGAGGATTCACAACATGTACATTTTATTGTCCCCCAAGGTTTTTTTCTATAATTTATTAGGTCGTTCCATTCTCATGAATGTGTTGTCCTTTACTCCTTTCAATTTGTCTTTTTCTTAACGACTTTTTTATCAAGTTCTTCCAATTTGTGCACATAACAAAGAAGATCGGTGGCGCTGATTAGTCTAATATATAGAATTTGTCCAATTTTCTGAGAGTCTGTGGGTTTTTTTCTGTAAGTTAAACATATTGAATTTGCCTGATTTTTTTTGTTTTTTTTTTAATTTTAGAATCCAGTACATGTTTGGAAGTTTAACAAAAGTTACATCAATTTTGGCATTGTATTTGTTATCATTATACATATTTTTTAACAATCAATTCTGCTATTTAAGGAGATAGACGGAATCTTATTGTGTAAAGATTATATTGATTCTGCAACAAACAGTGAAAACCCGATACATAAAGTCTTACTATATAGTTACGAGTGCACAATGAAAGCTGAAAGTCGTACAGTATTATATATAACCCCAACCCCCCCCCAACCCCCCAAGAAGTCAAAACACACTCATTCTGTAGTTAAATTATCTTATTTGCAGGAAGTAATTTCTAGTAATCTTTATAAATGTTATCCTAATTCTTCCTTAAATAGAAAACTATACGGAGGCATACACTGTGAAAATAAAATTTTATCAAAGAGAAAGACATGGTAAAAATGCAATTATGTCATTCTGTTTTCTATTTGGAAACTTTAGCTATAGCATTATCATATGGTAAGTAATTGCGTTTTACAAATCTGATTCATTGTTTTTTTAGATTAACAAGTATTAATTTTAATTTTAAATTAACGTGCATAAAATATAACATCTTAAAAACAGAAGAAAAGTACACGATGAAAACGTATTTTTCATGAGTCTTAATAGATTATTGCACATCCGTCAATTTTAAATATTATAATTACAAAACCTTTACTTAAATTATTTCATTCTTATTGAATAGTTATCAAACTTTTTTTCAACTAGCATTTATCATAGTTATATGCACATATATAGATATTTACAGAATTCAATCGGTCCTTATTTTTTTTTTCGAATGGAATATACTGTAAAAAGGGTTTTATTTTGCATTTGATCTCTGCTGTGGCGCACAATTGATGTTAAACAGGCATTTTTGATTACTTTCTTCTTTAAAGATCGTACGAAGTTAGACTTCCTTCTCATTTGTCTCTTCAGTAAAAAGAAACTATCCAGTTTTCTTATCTGTTATTTTTTACAGCACAAGTCTCTTGTAAATTCGTAAGATACGTTTTCAATTTTTACTTAGAAAAATGATGCATTTACTTATTAATTTCCAAAAAATTACCTTGATAAAAAAAACAACAACAACAAACAATATATGACTGAATCTCTACAGTGACCGTCTCGTTTAGATAATCTATCCTACAGAAAGATCGCCACGCAATCGCATACATATTCAAGCAACAATTACATGTATGACGCTAGCACAGCTGTTGACGGCAACATAGCAACATGTATGAGGACGCTAGATATAGGACGTACCTCTCCTCAAAAAACGGTGTGGTGGAAGGTGGATCTTGGTGGAGTGTACACAATTAACAGTATCAATATACAGTTCAGGGCGTATAATGGTTACGGTATAAAGTTTGTTAAATATTTAGACATATTCGGCAGCATTATATTAGTGAAACAGATATATTATATCTCTCGTTAAATGACATTAAATTTAAATCAGAAAATTTAAATCTTTAAGATTTAAAATCTTGCCTTTCATTAGAATGTGCATTACATCATTGGTGGTATACAACGCTCAGGCGTTTTATTTGCTTAATGCGTTGTCTAAATCATTTCTTTAATATAGAAGACAGACAGCGAGGCCGTTTAGCAGGATTCTCTCTATATATGTCAAACAGCAGTGTATCAACCAATACTGATATAAAGAGTGCCGCTATGTGTTATAAGGACGGACCTCACTTACCGGCTATCAACTTCACCACAACATGTATTAAGGAAGGACGTTATGTCATATTTTATAATGAAAGACTTAATGAAGTGACTTACCCTAAAGGTTACGAAATATCTAACGATTTTACGGAACTGTGTGAAGTAATCGTAAAAGGTATTGCATTTCAGTTCAACCAATATACATTTTCTGTTGCGTCATTATGTTCAATCATTAGTCCGAGTAGGTCAGTTGTCTTTCAAAAATCATATTCATCTTATCTAACGTCATAATTTTGTATTAAAATAACTAAACAACCTTTTCATTTTAACTTTATTGAATTAGTTTAGCTTAATTGGAATGTTTTGAGTTTTCACCATCTAAAGTTTGCCTATGGTATATACTTTGACATTCTAGCCTACCATTCAAATGGAAAAAGTACCCTACATATATATACCGTAAAGAGATAACATTTCACTGAACTCAAATTGGCCAAAGAGAAGCGTTCTCGTGATGTTCATATCAATGCAATAAAAACTGTCATATTTTTTTCTGTTCTGGTTGAGTCTTTGTCAAATTCTGTGTCAAGTGTTACACTTGCTTTTCGTTACATGTAGGGCGCAATACTACCTGTATATATGGAAGTAACTGTGACATCCCCTGTCCTGTTTCATGTAAAGACAACGTTTGCCAAGAACAGAATGGCAGTTGTTATGACTGTAAACCGGGATGGCTGGGATCTTTTTGTAACACAAGTATGAACTCATTGTCCTTTCATATCACTAACTTGGTTTTATATCAAAAGTAAATTAAGATAGAAGAGTTATATTTTCATAACATAGTAAAAATGATAATCTAAAGAATAACAAAATTAACTTTCTTCCTATTGACAATTTGAGAGGACGTGTTATAATGAATAAAATTGTTATTATAATTTTCATTCTGGTGGTGTATAAGAATTAAAAAAAAAACTATTTTTGTTAGCTTGCGGAACAGGATGGTATGGTGTAAACTGTTCTCAACCGTGTGTAGGACATTGTAGAGATGGCATTACCTGTAACCACGTGACTGGTCTGTGTGACAGAGGATGTGATGCAGGATGGACAGGATACATGTGTAATAAGGGTAAAGCTATTTCATTGTTGTTTTTTTTTCGAAATTATTACATGGAGAATGTTAGTTTTACCAAGTTGCAAACAGCACTCCGCTCACCAAAACGTGTCAATCTTACTACAGGAATATTGTCCATAAACGAAATAAGGACATTTGTCTAAAAGGTCATTGAATGGATTTGAAAATGTAAGAATTAAAAGTGTTAAATCACACTATCCTGGAAACGATACACAAAAGTAAAAATATTCGTCGTTAAAAGCGATCGCAGATTAAACAAACATGAACCACCTTCATTTATTAGTCCCCTACCGGTTTCACCGGAGGGGACTATAGCTTTCCTCTGCGTCCGTCAGTCCGTCTGTCCGTCCGTCCGTCAGTCCGTCTGTCCCACTTCAGTTTTCCACACTTTTTTTCTTTATGCATTTGAGGAATAATATAAAACTTGCTGAACAGCTTCAAAATGTCAAACTACAGATCAAGTTTACACTTTTGTAGCGTCTGATTGACATATTTTCGAGAAAATTAATTTTTTATATTCCAATTTTTTAATGTTCGGGTTAGTTATCGGGTTCGGTGTGTAACTGAATAAACGAGGTCAGTATGTAGTCATTAATAATATCGTGCGTTACTTGTACCATTCCTTTTCCTGTACCATTCCTTTTATCATTTCTAACAAACAAATAAATTCTATAAAATAGTGTCAAGCATTGTGTTGTAAATTTAATCGGCAGGGTTTTTTGTATTATTACAATCGGGTTCGTTGTCGAGTTGGGCTGTTTAACTGTTTGGTTTGATTCGGGGTACAGAAGACGGTAAGAAATGATATTGTGCATAACAGTGCATTGTTTTCACAAATTTTTACCAGCAAATACAGAATAGACTTGGCGAAATTACAGGAGATGAAATAAAGAGTATTATTTTACATATTTCCTATTTAATTTCTATATCAACTATATAGTTTAAATTTCCTCTGTTCTTTTATCTCTGATTAAAGCATGACATCTCGTTTACAATAGCTCTGAAATAGTTGTGTGCTTGGAAGCTTTCATAGAATAATACAAACCGGTAGGGGACGTGTATTGCTTATGCAATACTCTCAGAATGCTTGTTTTTTTTAACAAAATGCAATTTAGAAACTCAATACAATATAAAATTGTTTATTTTGCATACGTCCATTAACTAATTTGTTCGTTTCAGCCATACACAGAAGTTTTGTAAAAAAAAAATATAGAGAAAGATAACAAACGTGGTTTAATGCTGCAACATCTATTTAGGTATATCAAAGTTAAAAAAAAAATATTTATATTGTCGTCCGTCAAATAATCGAGACAAACTTCAAAAGATCAATAAATTAATTTAATTTTTTTTTTTTAAAGTATTCCAACTACAGCGGCATTAAATATTTAAAATGGGACTTTATAGCTTGTTAGTCTTTGTCCATCAGAAACAGCTGATGACTATTGAAACTTCATGCATACATCATGAACTGTCAGAAAAATAACATAAAGAAATTATTGACCCGAGTAAACGTTTATCTTTGAAAATAGTTTGTATCAATTTATTATTGTGCACGTTAGTTGAAGTTATAAGATTCCTTCTTACTCATCATGCTCGCATATTTGCTTTCTGAAGAGTGCAATAGAGGGACCTTTGGTTATGATTGTGTCAACACCTGCCATTGTCTGAACATATCTTCCTGTGATAAAAGAACAGGAACATGCGACGGAGGGTGTACCCCTGGATATATCAACAACAACTGTAGCACAAGTAAGTATTATGATCAGATGTACATCCATAAAGAATCTAAAACAGTAAGTAATTGTCAAGAATACAATACCAGTGAGAGGAACAGTTGAAGTTATAGTAAGAAAATATATGTTTAATCGGTCAATGACGTGCAGAGGTATACCGATTTTATAAGTCAAATAACAGGCCAGCAGTTAATCAGTTAATCAGTATGATATAGTATTTAACAACACAAGAAATAAAACCCCGTGTAAAGTAAATACAGCACATGTTTTGGATTGATGGGAATATATATGTAATTTTAAGCACAAAACACACTTGCTTCAGATTATACATCATTAAAGCTTCAACACGTTATCGTTAGGATCACTTTTTATTATCATTGTTGGTTGTCTTAAAACATACATTTCAATTAGCAATTATTTCATTTGTATTGTATTTGTAAGTATCCGTTTGGAATTATCTTTATCAATTTATAAAACACCCCATGTGAATGTTGTTATATGAAAGGGATACTGTGGAATTATTTAAAATTGTGGTGGCCAATTTTCGTGGATTGTTGGGTTTTTTTTGTTTATCCGTGGGGATGTAATTTCGTGGATGTGTTGTTTTTTCAGTTTTAGTAAGAAAATTTACTCCTTAAACACTTCGTGGAGGACATAAATTTGTGGGGGAGGGCTACCCAGAAAAACCACGAAAAATGAGCCACCACGAATTCTATTGATTCCACAGTACATCGTTTTTAGCTCAACTAAGCTGAAAGCTCAAGTGAGCTTTTCTGATCACATTTCGTCTGTCTGTCTGTTTGTCTGTCTGTCTGTAAACAGATTTTCAACATCTTCTCAAAAACCACTTGTCCAAAATCAACCAAACTAGGCACAAACCACCCTTAGGCGAAGGGGATTCAAAGTTGTAAAAAATGAAAACCACGTCCTTTTGCAAATGAAAAAAAAAATGACAATAACAAACCGTGAACCATTTCAAAAATCCATTAAACGAAATACACATCGAAAGCAGAGCAACACGGACCTCCAAATAGACAGAGGTAGGATCAGGTGGGATGATGTCACAAGGAGGGGGGTTACAAATTTTTACATTGAAATAGAAAATACCAAAAATCTATTTAAATCCTTTTCTAAAAAAAACATTTGCCTTAAAAAGCTGAAAATTTAGTAAAAGTACCTTCAAATTGTGTAGATTCAAATTTGTTCAAATCACAATCTTTAGCACAATCTTTAGGATTAGTTTTAAGCCACATTTGGGATTCAGTTGTAAAAAAGGAAAACATTTTAATTTTTCACAAAAACTGAAATGTTATCATTTATGCTTTAACTTTTATTCACACATTTTTATATATTGCTGATTCTTTAAAATTGTTTAAGCGGTGGCCCATGGACGTTCATTGGGCCTCACAAGGCGTTCAGAGTTTTATGTATATCATGTATATAAACAATTGTTAAGGGTCTTTTTGAGAAATGCCATACTTAATGTGATATGACTATAAAATCATCCTGTTTGAAAAAGGACTCATAAATATAAAAATATCCAGGGGGAAACAGTTTTTTTCGTATAGGATCTACATGTATTATACCACATTGTCCAGATATTTTGTATTATGACTCCATTAAGCTAATTTTATCATGCCTATTGTCGCTGAGGTGAGCGATGTGGCCGATGGGCATCTTGTTCTCAGTGTGTGACAAAAGCGAATCGATGATAGACACAATGGGGACAATTCAATGTAAATGTTGCAGATAAACTACCATTATTTTGCAAAATAGATACAATATTCAAACGTGTAATTAAATTTATTAGTTAACTCATATTGGAGTGCGATATCTCGTATACAATTGATATGTCAAAGTGATCTATCAGTCACAACTACTTATTTCTTAAGTGATATACCCCCAATATTTTGAATACTTGGATATCCCAAAGTTTTAAACAGTCTCCTCTAGTTCGAGATAACGAAGTCGGTATAGACTAGTAACGATATGCTTGAGCATTTACACATCTTTATTAATTCGATTCTTGATGCACTTGTTTTCAAATAGACTGTCCATATAAGTATTTCGGGATGAACTGCACAGAGCGTTGTAGTGGACATTGTATTAATAACAAGACATGTGACCATGTTAGTGGGGAGTGTTCGGATGGTTGTCTGGACGGATACATTGGAATATTTTGTAATGAAAGTAAGATACAGGAAAACAATTGCTTTATTAAAAACCAATTTCAAAGATTATATTTCGTATTTGTTTTCAATAATCCATATTGTATCAAATTTTGTATGCGCACATTAGCGTGCATTGACGGATATTACGGACCAGACTGTTCCAAAAAATGCCAGTCAAACTGTAGAACTTGTCGACACACAGACGGAATGTGTACTTGTGGTGCAGGTTGGATAGGTCCTAAGTGTAACACAGGTATCAATTATTTCAAAGATAAATTATCAAAACAATGACTACTCAATAGATAATATATAAATCAATGGTTTTTCAATTATGTTTCTGCTTATAGCGTTAAGTGTGGAGCGGTTTAAGTATTTTGTTACATTGCATATTATGGTAGAGAATGAAATGAAAAATACAAATACAAAACTGGTTGTATGTAAGTGGTTTTATTTCAGAGTGTGTTTGGTCGTTTGGCGAGGACTGTCAGTATCCATGCAATAGACACTGCCTCAACCAGACGTGTGACAGATTTAATGGAAGTTGTTTGTATGGTTTTAGTGATGAATACATGTTTTGTGAATTAGGTAAGATAAAGTCGTACAATAAAAACAAGTCAGATATCAATAGTACTGCCCACTGATAGCCTGTTTATTTACAGACACAGATGACATACAGATGGCGAACACACCATTGTTGGTTGGGATCTCAGTATCAATTTTAGTCAACGTGATTGTCATAAGTGTAAAGCTACTCCGCCAAAGGTAATTTGCTTCATATACACATACTTAATAAAATAATTTATAAATGTATCTGTTTTAAATTAACAATTCTATGTCAGCAATAACATTTTAGAGTTGATTTAATGAACATAATTATATAGGAAAACCTCCTCTAAGCAGAAACATAGGATGTGTATTATCAAAACGTGTTGGACAACTGATTCTGAACAGACCAATACCAGGTATGATGACCCTTATCAAGAGCTTGAAGAGAGAAAGAAGGAGAACCTTTATCAAAATTTAACACTACAATAACTTTGCTTTGTATTTGTTGTCATTATGTTAGTATTTATCGGTTAAGAAAGATGTAGATACTGTAGATCAGAGAAATAAAATACATTTGTCTTCACTTACCCTTTAACGCACATAGACACCATTATACGCCCTTTTGGTAGTTATTGATAATAAAATGCTGGCGTTTTGTTAATAACTGATCTGTAGCAAAACGGTTTGTATTTTTTGAAAGTAGAATAGAAAATAAACATTTTTCATTTTTTTGTACGACCTCTAGAAATTACCGAAAACTTGGATTGCATATCGAATTTTCGAACAGAAATCTCAAAAACTCGCTCTGGGTCGACTGATTCTGTGCTAACTTCCGTCGGTCGTACTTTTGTTTTAAAACACCACTGATAACAATGTTTATAAAAATTTGAAAGCTTGAAATATTTGCTACATTTGTCTCTATAAGCATTTCGACATAAATTTAAGTGTTAAAGTGTTATTTGTTTATGGGAATTTCGGTGTTTTAGAAGTCGAACAAAAATGACGTCATTTTCAGGTTGACATATACAGGCTGCATAAACAATCTCCGCATCTTATATTAACTTGACAATAACGCATATATTAAGTAAATGTAATAATATTTTTTTTTAATTTAGAATATTTGATATAAAAATAAAAGATTCTATTTAAATTCTGTACTAACATTCATTAAAAATTGCTTTGAGTCAGACCGTGCCTGCGAATACAAAGCGCGACATTATTCCACCTGAATCAAGTCAAGTTTTTTTTCCTAAATAAAAGCAAGAGATAAAATAAACGATCTGGGTCTTTTTTTAAGAAAAAAAAATAGACGATATCCAGTATATGACTTTGTATGACAATTCATGAAAGTGACTTAAGTATACGGATTGCAGGGTAAATCAATATATTGCAGTAAATATATGTACATCACTTTTATTTTTGATTTTGCAATGAAACAAATGGTAAATGACAAGAGGTACATGGGCCACATCACTCACCTGAGCAACAACAAATATGATAAATCAGCTGTATGGAGTCATATACAACATATTTGTATGTCCTGGGGCCTAAATCTAAACAAAATATCTGGACAATGTAGTGTAACAGATTCTGTATTAAATCTTGTTTCTTCCCTGGATAGTCTATTTACCATATAAACATGCTTTGTACCAAGTTTGCTTAATAGTAATTTACTGATTGTAAAGAAAAATTTAAAAAAAGTAACAAGTTTACAGATGAACAGAGACAGACATAAAATTAACAAAATAAAACAGTTATTATCGTGTAAAATTTTCAAAAAAGAAAAAAAAGTTTCATTAAACATATAAATATCCCCACTCGAGAGGATATAGTGGAACATATAATGGTTCATATTTTTTAATTTTCTAGAATGGTTCGTAATGAAATATTGTTGGATACACAGTTTAATAATACAGTTTGGATACTGTTGTGAACTTCTGTCTGCAAATATGGCCCCTTACAGACTTACAGACCCCCGCTCTGTAAGTTCCGTGGCACAAACAAAACAGAGAATGCGCCACAGTTTAAGAAAGCATCCGAGAATTTGTCAGAGCATATTGTGCATGTTGGTATCCTAGGCATTCTCAAAGTCTGAAATACAAAGCATATATTGTATATAGTTACATGTGTAATATATAGTATATATAGTGATAGTTATTGATTAGTAAAGAGATTAATTGCTCAGGCATTGACACTTGGCAATGACCTCAACGTCATTTATTAAGATTTATAATTTCAACGCTAAAATGGAATACTTCTGTATTTTGAATGCAAGTTGTTTTTCTACATTGTGTCACCATGCAAAATAATTATGTTAACATGCAACATATCTTGACATACGTCAAAAAATGAAACTACATAAAAAATTTGTAATACTTTTAAAACTTATAACATGGGAGACATCCAAATATAGGTTTGTCTCAAACATCTGATGTGTGTTGGTTACAGTTGCAGCATCATTTGTGTTGGTAACAGTTGTAGCGTCATGTGGGTTGGAAACTGATGTGTCATCATTTGTGTTGGTAAAAGTTGCAGCATTATTTGGGTTGGCATCTTTTACAGCATCATTTAGGTTGGTAGCTATTGCAGCCTCATTTTGGTGGGTAAATATTACGGCACCATTTGGGTTGGAAACTGTTACAGCTTCATTTGGGTTGGTAACAGTTGCAGCATCATTTGGGTTGGACACAGTAGCAGCATCATTTGGGTTGGTAACAGTTACAGCATTATTTGGGTTGAAAACAGTTACAGCATTATTTGGGTAGGTAACAGTTGCAGCATCACTTGGGTTGGACACAGAAGCAGCATTATTTGGGTTGGTAACAGTTGCAGCATCATTTGGGTTGGTAACAGTAGCAGCCTCATTTGGGTTGGACACAATAGCAGCATCATTTGGGTTGAAAACAGTTACAGCATCATTTGTGTTGGAAACAGGTGCAGCATCATGTTCCATGTTCGAATGAAAAATAACATGCAGGAAAGATATTCCGCCCATTAAACAAAGAAAAGAATCAAAACGATATCATCTCGTCCTGAATCTCTGAAAATTAAGAGACATGAAATATGATCGATTGTGTGTGTTGTTTATGTTCTACTGAAGAATTTGTCAATCATATATAGATGTCAATATTAACTGGTAAAGGACTTAACAGAGGTACAGCGCACTTTATATACGATTTGGCCTAAAATATAGCACTTTTGCAAACATCGGTTTCTTTAATATTATACAATATTTAGTTAAAATATATTCTACAATATTCATTTATATTATATTCTACAAAACCCAAATAACACAATAACCACGCTGAAAGAGTCTTAATTATCACCATTACAATATTCAAGTTTAGTTACATGTAGGTATTTAAAAGAAAATAGTTAATATACAGTACCGATCAGACCCAACCTAACAGAAAGTAAACCCCAACTAAACCCTGGGTTTACTTTCAGGGTTTATTATGATTTACATCGGGTTTACTAGAGTGGACCTAGAGTAAACTCAGAGTAAACAAAAGTAAACCCAGAGTGGACACAGAGAGTAAACCCAGTCAGAAGTATACCCCTAAAAGCAGACGCTAACTGTGTATTCGGAATATACAAAGGGTATGAATTACAGACAGTAGGATGGTAAGATAAAATACTAGTCTGCTTCACACTTCAGTGCATACAGTTAACCTCAAAAGGAATTTCAAAGTAAAACCAAAGTAAACCCCGAGTAAACCCAAAGTAAACCCCGAGTGGACCCGAATTTTCAAAAAGTAAAACCAGAGTAAATCCCAAGTAAACCCAAAAAGTAAACCCGGGGTTTAGTTGGGGTTTACTCTGGTGTTAGGTTGGGTCTGATCGGTAGTGTATGATAACAATTGGATATTTGACTATTTAAATCACTCCAACGCGGGGGTGTTAAGGAAGCATATGGGCAATTTAGCGTCTTATTTTGACTGTTATATTCAAAATCGTGAAATTAAATAATTATTTTGAATAAGATCAAAAACTTAGTATTATCCTTTAAAATAGATGTCAGTGCAATAAAATCGGGTAGTACACAACTGCCACATTGGTGCGTTATCACGTGACAACTATAAATAGCTTACGTATATTCCTTAACATAAAATGAGATAGAACAACACTACCCCGCGGTTTTAAAAATAAAATAAACATACCAAGTGAAAGCAAAACATCTCAGTTTAATCAAAACCGCTGCTAGAATCATTTGTTTTTCCTTATTAAAAAGTTATTTATCAGGTTCTCGTAAAACCTTTCCAACTTTTATATAGTTTGCACGGAAAACGGTAAATTGCATCAAAACAACACACACCATGGGATTCTAGCAGCACTTTTCAATTTAAGCATTGATCAAACTAACGTTACGTATAAAATTTCAAGTTCAATATATACGGGGTAGTGTTGTTCTAATCGGATTTTTATATCGTAAACAACGACAGAGGAAAGCCTGGCCGAGAAATAAAAGCAAATTTACATACCTTTTAGCGAATGATTGATAAAACTAACATCTCCCCCAGTACTCTTATGTTCAATTCTCAATAAATCACACCACAATACTTTATGAGAGTTCTTAGATTAGTTATATTTTGAATATGTTTACAATGCTTTCCGATCAAATTCACACGACATTCAACTTTTAGCCATGACGTCATCAATGTGTCAATCTACGTAATACAAACTAATTTTTTTTAAAAATGGTCTTCAGTGTTTTTCATTTGTTTTTTATCTACGTTTCGTTGCTTAGATATTTGAATATGTACATAATAACTAAGATTTGTGATTTCACGGAATTACATGTAACTCAGATTCCATATGCTTCCTTAACACCCCCGCGAAACCAAAGAAATCCAATTACGATAAAGTTCTACAGGCATTGTAGTACACGTTTACATCAAATTCGTTTTGGTTTCATGTGCTCTTCGTGATAAAAATTAGACAAATTTGCGATTGGTGTCTTTTCTAATAAAATAATGTTTAAATTGCCATTCATATTGATAAGACATTTTCTGAAAAATGTAAGATGCATGGCCTGGTGGTAACACGGTGGTCTCTTTGATTTTGTGGTCGCTGGATCGAATCCACCATGTAGTAAATATCTGTTATCATTTAGGATAGAGGTATCAAATTATATATATCTAATCTTCTTGCATTTAAAAAAATATATTTTATTTAATTCAATCTGAGTATAAGCACGACCAATACAAACACATCTCTTCATTAACACTATACATGTGTATGTCCTCTATTCACCCATTTTGCTTGAACTTAATTATCACGGTTCAGATTATCAACTGACATTTTACACAGAGATATCCTGAATGTATGTAAAATCAGGTGTTTTAGACACCATTATAAAACAGTATCAATGTTTTGAAAATCATACTGCGACAGTTAAGTACCTTGAGCTATTTTTAGTAACAGATACCTTAAAACAAAACACAAATGTAAGCAAAATTTAAACTGTTTAAAATATCCTTACAGCAAAATAACCTAAAACCTGGAACTTTCAGAGAAATTTAATAATCACCCATAATTAGGAATTAAAATATCGTACCTCATGTTCAATTCTTTTCTTTTGTCATAAAATATATCCTTGGTTTATTTGAAAGGCGGGAATTTTTTGTATATTGTTGTAAACTGAATCCATCTTCCTTTATCAAATTTTTGGTGAAATTTCCAAGGACGCAAGAAAATTTCTCAATCCTTCCTTTAGATGACATCCCTATTGAAATGTCTGAATAAATATTACACATATTCCTGTATGAAATTTGTCCATTTTACTTTGATGTGAATTAAATGTTTCCATAAAAAACTATGTCTGTAGTTTGGGGGTATTAAACTTGGTGCCATTGGTTTGTAAAAGTTATTATAGTTACAAATTATTTTTATTACTGTCAACTTTGTAATATATAATATTCCGATAAATGGAAAAAGAACCTAAACATAATTTTTAGTCATACAACATACCATTTTTATATTTCGATCTACATACCCCCCCCCCCCCTTCAATATCCCCATGCAGGGATAATGACATGGACAAATTGGTTTTTGTAACATTTCCCGCAGATTAAAATCATATGGCCGAGGATTTTTTTAAAGGTTTAAACTTTCTTATATATTTTTTGTAATAGCAAGCGCAGCGCTTGACAGTGCAAAGTGTGGGCAAAGAGATTAAAATCAACATTTTTGTATACATTAAAGGCAAATGTTGAATAAATTTGACCATGCATGCTTAACCAAAAACACTCAATTTTCTTATCAGAGTGTTCACTTCAGTATTTTGTTTTCTTTCACTCATAAATGAATTGACTTAAGATATGGATATAAAATTAAGGATCCATTCAAAGTATATGGAAAACAGAAACTGTCAATGTTGTGACTCTGCTGGTTCAACCTGCACATCGAAGAACGAATCACTACAGAATCTCTAATTTACACTAACATTTGAAAAGTCTTTTGAAAAAAACCAGCGGTATCAGTTTTTACTTGTATTGTACTTTTGTTGTTTAAACTATTTTTATTTTTGTTATAAAGTTAAAAACTAGAACATGGGATCAAATAATAAATCTTCTAGAATAAAATCTTTTTTAAAACATGTTGGTCTTCACTTATTCTTGATATATGTTGGTCGACAATTAAAAAAAAAATAATCAAAATTGAAGAAAAAATGTTGCTTTGATTTATTTAAATATTTGAAACAAATTGCTATTAATCTTTTTTTCTGAAATATTGCACTCATTACAAAAAAGCAGTTCTGGAAAATATATCTTTATTTTTTAGATAGACGGCAATTTTTTTCTTTGTGACACTATAAGTCCAACATATTCTCCTGTGTATTTCTTAACTCAGATGTTTTATTAAAAAAAAGCTACAGACTATGTAAACTAAGAGGTGATTGTGAACTTTATATTGTTAGAATGATAATAAATAAATACTTGATAAATGTTCAGGATTAAAGTTCCCATGAAATTTTACGATACTATTCTTTTTGTTAAAAAATGTCCTTCTCCGGACCACTAAGGTGTATTAAGTTGGTGTTTCCCCCTGATATTCGCGGTGCTAGGCAGATTGACTCCCCCTTGATATAAAAACCAGTCTGCCGTATGTAAACTCCTGCATATACTGGGTGTAAACTCCTTGCATATACTGGGTGTAAACTCCTTGCATATCGGTACCCGACTTAAGCTGGTTAGACTGAGAAGTAGAAGTGCCTTGTGACAAACCCACAAAAGCAACCACCACGGCAGGGCTTGAACCAGCGACCTTTGGAAACTAGCCTAACGCTTATGTTCACTGGGACATGCGCTACACTAATACTTCTTCCTGCTTTGGTAATGCTTGGGTTAGGCTAACATTACACAAACTATACACATTACTTTTGATCCTTATTTTTTCAAGGACTGTTCCATCTGTCTCTCTGCATGACGCATACTTAAATATTATTTGGCTTCCAGGCATCTATTTATTTATTTATTTATTTCTTCCGATTTTAACTAGCCATTTTTCATTTAGTGACCTAATATAACCTCGATTGTTGCATGTTGGTGATCAAAAAAATTTAAAAAAAATGTTTAAAGTTGTTATTATTGATCAGTAATCATAAGTCCACAAGTGGATTACTGTAAATGTCTTTAATTCCACGTATCTAAAATTTCACGATTTCATGTGTAAGTGCATTTAAATCGCAGTGTTTTTAATTTCAGGGATAATCGATTTCTTATCCTAGAAGAGTAAATCCTGATTGTAAAATAATATGATGAGTGATAAATCTGCATCATGTAATTTACATTATTTTCTTTTGAATAACGTAAAATCAAAGCCTTATTTACGTAAAGTGCTATGAGAATAATAAAACATGTTTGTGTCGAATGTAATAAGTACTGGTGTAAAATGCGCATTTGATATTTTGGGCATGAAAACTAGATGGAAAACGTGTATGTAATCTGTTTGAAAGAAGTACACCTTATAATCAATCAATCTGCTCAAAATGAATGCCGATCGCAGACAGCGTCATGGTTGTACATGAGTCGCTGCCCTAGGGAGTTGTCCAAATTAATAAGAGACAATAAGAAACCCTTGTTCACAATGGCTTCGACAGGGCCGCAGAGATAAAGGTGAAACAAAAATTCCGATATAAACATTTGTTTAATTACGATATTAATTGTATAAAATTTACGTAATACTGATACTTGCTATTTTAAAGAATTTTAAATATACTAGGATTACGATAAACAAGTGGTAATTAGGCCCCGCTTAAGGACACATGCATCTGTAATGGCGGCCTACACGGAGATGGTGAATGCACAGCTCAATATTCACGGTGGCTTAATGTCCACGGAAAATTGTCTGACCGTGAACATAGTGAAGTTAAGAAAATCGTAATGTTTTCTACGTCTACAGTATATAGGACTCTTTAAGGTTTTACCATTTTGGTCGTTAAAGAATGCATGCCCCATGAACAGACTTACTAATTTTGGGGGGCAAAGACAACATTTATGGAGATCAGGAAGCATTCTTATCGACGACACTAGAAAAGAGAATAGTCAAATACCGTCACTGAGAATATTTCCCTACAGGAACTGTAACACAACGGTCCTGTCTTTCTTAAGGCCACTGAGAATGTTTTCCATGAGAAATTGTTACCAATTGGTCTTGCTTTTATTCAGGAAGTGCATGTTAAGCCAGGGGAAGTTATTACTTCTTCTCATTATGTTTGTTTAGAAAAACTCTTGGTGTACTCTTTTTAATACTGCATAAATTTAAAAACAGGAATCAATGTGGTAAAATGGGAACAGCAAGAATTTTAACAATTGAATACAGATTGCAAATGGAATTGGTGAATTCAAATAGACCTTCAGTAGTTACTGTAATTTTTAGTTTCAACCTCTAGCAAAATAGAAACATTCACATTAATATAAAATAATCAAATACGACATGTATTAGGAGTGCATGTACTGCAATTATTATTGAACGATGGACTAATCAATCCTAGCTTACAGGTTTGGGGTCTAGGATTCACAGAGCGTTCCTTTATTAATCATGCTGCACGGGGTTTGTAACCGGACCCGTGACAAGCACTTTAATTCTGATTTTCATGAAAGGAGTTTAAAATTCTCTACATTTCCTTCCCATCCTTATTTTGTTTAGTAGTAAGACAACGATTGAACGACGTACAGACCTGCATATAATTGTTGTTTGAGTCCTAAACAGTTTTTATTGTTTAATTTAACGATTCTTTTTATTTTATTTTTTTTATAAAAAAAAAGTCCCCATTCATCTCCCCCCCCCCCCAAAAAAAAAAAAAAAAAAAAAAAACACGTTGAAGAAAATGCTATTTGATTCTAGGGATGAAACAGATGTTTCTTTTACCCATTGTAGCTCGTGAGCTTTCCGATAAGTAAATCATAGCTAAGTATTCTATACAGGATCGCAATTCTTGGATTCTTATCGGATGTAAGTTAAGTAAGTCTCCTAACTTGATTATAAAAATTTAATGTTTTGGATTTGTAATGTCTAAATATACAACGGCGATTTCCGAACAGATGTTTATTGGTCTCATGAGGATTCACTACATGTACATTTGATTGTCCCCCAATGTTTTTTTCTATAATTTATTAGGTCGTTCCATTCTCATGAATGTGTTGTCCTTTACTCCTTTCAATTTGTCTTTTTCTTAACGACTTTTTTATCAAGTTCTTCCAATTTGCACATGACAAAGAAGATCGGTGGCGCTGATTAGAGTCTAATATATAGAATTTGTCAAATTTTATGAGAGTCTGTGGGTTTTTTTCTGTAAGTTAAACATATTGAATTTGCCTGTTTTTGTTTTTTTTTAAATTTTAGAACCCAGTACATGTTTGGAAGTTTAACAAAAGTTACATCAATTTTGGCATTGTACTTGTTATTATTATACTATAGCATTGAATCATGATTTTTTGAAGTATACACTCTCATAACTGCAGCGGTGTGTGCATACAAATTTTCATAACGCGCTAACGCGCGTTACTCAATTTGTATGCACACACCGCTGCAGTTATGAGAGTGTATACTTCAAAAAATCACGATTTAATGCTTATATTTACATTTTTTAAAACTTCTTGCCTTGTCTGCAAATGTGATTCATACCTTAAAATTCCTATCTTATCCTAAGGGTAAGTTAATATTAATGGAAGAGCCACAGTAACAGCCACAAGCGTGAACTTTGATTTTCGCTTGTGACGTTGCAGTTTACAGCGTTCAACATTTGTGTCGTCATAATAAAACTCGTCAATTTGACCTTTGACTACTTGTTGCATTTAGAGGCATTTAAACATCACGGAATTTAATGGAAAAACACAGTAGAATGTAAATATAATATCATATTTGTATGTATTATTGTAATGTCGTTAACAAAGCACACATGAAATTTTTTTAACAATCAATTCTGCTATTTAAGGAGATAGACGGAATGTTATTGTGTAAAGATTATATTGATTCTGCAACAAACAGTGAAAACCCGATACAAAAAGTCTTACTATATAGTTACGAGTGCACAATGAGAGCTAAAAGTCGTACAGTATTATATATAACCCCAAAAATTCCCCCAAGAAGTCAAAACACTCATTCTGTAGTTAAATTATCTTATTTGCAGGAAGTAATGTCTAGTAATCTTTATAAATGTTATCCTAATTCTTCCTTAAATAGAAAACTCTACGGAGGCATACACTGTGAAAATAAAATTTTATCAAAGAGAAAGACATGGTAAAAATGCAATTATGTCATTCTGTTTTCTATTTGGAAACTTTAGCTATAGCATTATCATACGGTAAGTAATTGCGTTTTACAAATATGATGCATTGTATTTTTTAAAAAGTATTAATTTTAATTTTAAATTAACGTGCATAAAATATAACATCTTAAAAAAAGAAGAAAAATACACCATGAAAACGTAATTCTCATGCATCTTATTAGATTATTGCACATCCGACAATTTTAAATATCATAGTTACAAAACTTTACTTAAATTATATCATTTTTTTTAATAGTTATCAAACTTGTTTCTTCAACTAGCTTTTATCATAGTTATATACACATATGTAAATATTTACAGAATTGAATCGGTTCTTATTTTTTTTTCGAATGAAATTTTCTGTAAAAAGGGCTTTATTTTGCATTGGATCTCTGCCGTGGTGCACAAATGATGTTATACATGTATTTCTGATTACTTTCTTCTTTAAAGATCGTACGCAGTTAGACTTCCTTCTCATTTGTTTCTTCAGTTAAAAGAATCTATCCAATTTTCTTATCTGTCTTATTTTACAGCACAAGTCTCCTGTAAATACGTAATATTAGTTCTTAATTCTTACATAGATAAATGATAAATGTACATATTAATTTCTAAAAAAAAATGACCACGACAAAAAACAACAAACAAACAATATATGACTGAACCTCTACAGTGACCGTCTCGTTTAGATAATCTATCCTACAGAAAGATCGCCACGCAATCGCATACATATCCAAGCAACGATTATGACGCTAGTAAAGCTGTTGACGGCAACATAGCAACATGTATGAGGACGCTAGATATAGGACATACATCTCCTCAAAAAACGGTGTGGTGGAAGGTGGATCTTGGTGAAGTGTATACAATTAACAGTATCAATATACTGTTCAGGGCGTATAATGGTTACGGTATAAAGTTTGTTTAACTTTAAGACATGTTCGACAGCATTATATTTGTGCAACAGATAGATTGTATCGCTCGTTAAATGACAAACGTAACTTTATCTTTCGCACTTTTTAAATCTTTAAGATTTACAATATTGCCTTTTATTAGAATATGCATTGTTTGGTTTTTAGTTTATGTTCGATGTATGTACACCTTTGGTGTATGACATCATACAACACTCAAACTTTTTATTTGCTTAATGCGTTGTCTAAATAATTTCTTTAATATAGAGGACAGACAGCGAGGTCGTTTAGCAGGATTCTCTCTATATGTGTCAAACAGCAGTTTATCAACCAATACTGATATAAAGAGTACCACTATGTGTTACAAGGACGGACCTCACCTACCGGCCATCAACTTCTCCACAACATGTATTAAGGAAGGACGTTATGTCATATTTTATAATGAAAGGCTTAATGAAGTGACTTACCCTGAAGGTTACGAAATATCTAACGCTTTTACGGAACTGTGTGAAGTTATCGTAAAAGGTATTGCATTTCAGATCAACCAATATACATTTTTTAGTGCGTCATTATGTTCAATCATTAGTCCGAGTAGGTCAGTTGTCTTTCAAAAATCATCTTCATCTTATTTAACTTAAAAATTATGTATTAAAATAACTAAACAACCTTTCATTTTAGCTTTATTGAATTAGTTTAGCTTAGTTGGAATGTTTTGAGTTTTCACCATTTAAAATTTGCCTGGGGTATAAACTGTGACATTCTAGCCTACCATGAAAATGGAAAAAGTATCCTACATATATACCATAAAGAGATAACATTTCACTGAACTCACATTGGCCAAAGAGAACCGTTCTCGTGATGTTAATATCAATGCAATAAACAACTTTCTTATTTTTTTCTGTTCTGTTTGAGTCTGTGTCAAATTCTGTGTAAATTTTTTCACATTTGCTTTTTGTTACATGTAGGGCGCACTACTACCTGTATATATGGAAGTAACTGTGACATCCCATGTCCTGTTTCATGCAAAGACAACATTTGCCAAGAACAGAATGGAAGTTGTTTTGACTGTAAACCGGGATGGTTGGGATCTTTTTGTAACACAAGTATGAACTCATTGTCCATTGATATCACTAACTTGGTTTTATATTGAAAATAAATTCAGATAGAAGAGTTACATTTTCATAACACATTAAAAAATAATTAATATCAAGAACAACAGAATTAACTTTCTTCGTATTGACAATTTGAGAGGACGTGTTATAATGAATAAAATTGTTATCATAATTTTCATACTGGTGGTGTATAGGAATAAAAAAAATAACACAACTATTTTTGTTAGCTTGCGGAATAGGATGGTATGGTGTAAACTGTTTTCAACCGTGTGTAGGACATTGTAGAGACGGCATTACCTGTAACCACGTGACTGGTGTATGTGACAGAGGATGTGATGCAGGATGGACAGGATACATGTGTAATGAGGGTAAAGATAGTTCAAAGGTTTTTTTTTTCGAAATTACTATAAAGAGAATGTTAGTTTGACCAAGTTGCAACCAATAACAACACTCCGCTCACCAAAACGTGTCTTACTTACTATGGAATATAGTCCATAAACGAAATAAGGACATTTGTCTTAAAAGGTTTGAACATGTAAGGATTAAAAGTGTTAAACCACACTATCCTGGAAACGATGCACAAAAGTAATACAATTCGTCGTTAAAAACGCTCGCAGATTAAACAAAACATGAACCACCGTTATTTTGTTTAACAAAAAGCAATTTAGAAACTCAATACAATGTTATATTGTTTATTTTGCATACGTCCATTAACTAATTTGTCCGTTTCAACCATACACTTTGCCGTTTTGTAAAGGTTTTTTTCGAAGAATGATAACAAACGTGGTTTAATGCTGCATTTTTTATTTAGGTATATGAAAGTTAAAAAAATATATTTATATTGTCGTTCGTCAAATAATCGAGACAAACTTCAAAAGGCCAATGGATACATTTAATTAATTTTTTTAAAGTATTCAAACTACGGCGGCATTAAATATTTAAAATGGGAGTTTATAGCTTGTTGATTAAAGGAAAAGTATGTTAGTCTTTGTCAGTCAGAAACAGCTGATGACTATTGAAACTTCATGCATACATCATGAACTGTCAGAAAAATAACATAAAGAAATTATTGACCCGAGTAAACGTTTATCTTTGAAAATAGTTTGTATCAATTTATTATTGTGCACGTTAGTTGAAGGTTTAAGATTCCTTCTTACTCATCATGCTCGCATATTTGCTTTTTGAAGAGTGCAATAGAGGGACCTTTGGTTATGATTGTGTCAACACCTGTCATTGTCTGAACATATCTTCCTGTGATAAAAGAACAGGAACATGCGACGGAGGGTGTACCCCCGGATATGTCAACAACAACTGTAGCACAAGTAAGTATTATGGTCAGATATACAATACCAGTGAGAGGACCACCGATAAGTTATAGTTAGAAAATATATGTTTAATCGGTCAATGATGTGCAGAGGTATAAGGATTTTGTAAGTCGAATAACAGGTCAGCAGATATTAAGTATAAGTTATTTTGTCTTATAATGATATAATATTTGCCCATGTTTTGGATTGATGGGAATATATATGTAATTTTATGCACACCACGCACTTGCTTCAGATTATACATCATTAAAGCTTCAAAACGTTATCGTTAGGATCGCTTTTTATATGCATTGTTGGTTGTCTTAAAACATACGATTTAATTAACAATTATTTCATTTGTATTGTATTTGTAAGTATCCGTTTGGAATGATCTTTATCAATTTATGAAACAACATCCCATGTGAATGTTATTATATGAAAAGGATGCTGTGGAATCATTTAGAATCGTAGTGGCCAATTTTCGTGGATAGTTGGGTTTTTTTTTTTGCATATTCGTAGGGATGTAATTTCCTGGATGTGTTGGTTTTAAGTTTTAGTAAGAAAATTTACTCTTTCAAAACTTGTGGAGGACATAAATTTGTGGGGGGGGGGGGGGGGGCTACCCACGAAAACTGAGCCACCACGAATTTTAACGAGTCCACAGTACATCGTTTTTAGCTCACCTGAGCTGAATGCTCAAGTGATCTTTTCTGATCACATTTTGTCTATCGTTCGTCTTACGGTCTGTCTGTCCGTCTGTCTGTCTGTAAACATATTTTTAACATCTTCTCAAAAACCACTTGTCCAAAGTCAACTAAACTTGGCACAAAGCATCCTTAGGCTAAGGGGGTTCAAAGTTGTAAAAAATAAAGACCACGTTCTTTTGCAAATGAAAAAAATGACAAACCGTTAACCATCTGAAAATGCATTCAACGAAATACAAATCCAAAGCAGAGCAACACGGACCTCCAAATAGATAGAGGTAGGATCAGTTGTCTAGGAGGAGTGAGCCTCATCTGCTGACCGGTCACACCCTCCATATGCTCTTTGTCGTAATCGGGGAAAAAACCCCGAAAAAGTCCGTAAACAATTGGGTGATTAATTATGGTTTAACAATTAGTATAAAAAACGTCTGTCAGCATGCGACCCAGTGGACGATTTAATTTGCTGATAAGCTCGTTGTATCGAACATAGAACTTACGAAAAGATGACTTCAAACGAGACTGTTGATAGTCCTGTTTTATCAAATTGTTTGTCAGTAGCTTGCTTCGTCTTAGAAACTGTTCATACAAAGAGCATGCCCTTGTGTATCAAATAAACTGAAAGACAAAAACACCATGTGCAAGTGATGAAGGTATATTGCTACATAAGCATGGAAACTCGACTATAGAAAAACTGAAGTCATCGCATTTATCATGAAGTTTTGTTGTTAGGTTACCATCAATGTCATGTCCAGTAAAATATCCACATATGGAACGGATGACGCAGGCCATTTGGGCAAGAAAGCTAAAACTTGTTTGGAAGAATCGTTAGGTAGTGAGATTTCAAGTTTATTCATATCATGAATCCCGGGGGGGGGGGGGGGGGGGGGTGTAAGATGGGGTCACAAAGGGGGTTACAAATTCTTACATTGAAATATATAGAAAAATATCTTTAAATCTTTTTCTAAAAAAATTTGGCTTAAAAAGCTAAAACTTTAGTGAAAGCAACTTCAAATAGTGAACAAATCACAATCACAATCTTTAGAAGTAGTGTGGGGCCACATTTTGGATTCAGGTGTACAAAGAAAAACATTTTAATCATTCACACAAACTGAAATGTCATTATATATGCTTTTACTAATATGCAAGCATTTTTATATATTGTTGATTCTTTAAAATTGTTTAAGCGTTGGCCCGTGGACGTTTATTGGGCCTCACAAGGCGTTCAGAGTTTTGTGTAGGTTTATATCCTGTATATAAACAATTGTTAAGGGTCTTTTTGAAAAATGCAATGCTAAATGTGATATGACTATAAAATCATCCTGTTAGAAAAGGGACTTGATTAGAAATATAAAAATATCCAGGGGGAAACACATTTTTTTTGGTACAGAATCTACATGTATTATACCACATTGTCCAGATATTTTGTATTATGACTCCTTGAAGCTGATTTTATCATGCCTATTGTTGCTCAGGTGAGCGATGTAGCCCGTGGACCTCTTGTTCTCACTGTGTGAAAAAAGCGAATTGATGATAGACAATTAAGTGCAAAATGAAGATAATGCATAAACTACACGAAATTATTTACATACGAGTTGACTGTTTATGTAACGTAATTCCCTTACGTACTATTTAAGGTCAGACGACAGGTTCCTTAATTTTATATAACATTTTCCAGGAATTTGTTAATGGTTTACTACTACTCTGACAAGCTTTCTTGCAAAAAATTAGGA